>NW_023495988.1:0-57266 GCF_904425465.1 Colossoma macropomum | reverse complement strand
ATCTTCCTCTATGATCATTATTTACAAAAGATGCTTATGATCCAACCACTTAGTCATTTAAAATGTGTCTTCATTAAATTTTTACACAGTGTAAAGAACAGCTTGTGTTTTCAAGTCATATTAACGAATGAATGAAAGAATGAATAAAAGAATGAATGAATGGACATAGAAGATTTTGTTCAGACAGCAGAAATATACTTTAAGTGCTGCTGCCCCAACACAATATTAAACAAGTATATAATGCAGTCTATAAGTAATTAGACAAGCACACTGGATTTGAAAAAGAAACATTCTCAAGGCTACGCAGGAGATGCACAATGCTAGCTTTTATGTAAAGGTGTTTACATCTATATTGGGTGAACCACAGGTTACAAAAATTAATTGGACAAATGAAAACATGTCAGGTTTTGTGCTGTGTTGCACATCCTTTCAGTGAATGATTGGCTGAAGTGTGCGACTCAGAGACGTCACCAGAAACTCAGTATGGTCCATGTTGATGTTCTCCGAACTATTTTATTAAATGCAAAGACTAACAACTTCTGCGCTGTGGAATTTTGGGGTCATGGGGAGGTGAGGGAGACTAATAAATCTTAAGAAGATATGGTGTTCACAAAAGAAAAACATATTCAGCTTCTTAAAATTCAGGCAAAAAAGGTCAAGCTATTTCAATTATTCTAAATTTACCTCCTTTACTTGTTCCTGTTTTGAGTTTTCCTAAATAACTAAATGTTCAGCACTGGTTTGTCTCAAATGCTATGCTGCTCTTTTTTTATTCAGCTTGGTGAATACCAATTTTTGTGTTTTGAGTTTCTGAAGGTCCACTCCAAAATAACAAAGATAAAGGAAAGTTCTCTTTCATGCCATTTTGGATTTACAGTCATGGCCAGAAATGTTAGCACCCTTACAATTTTCCGCATAATGCACCAGTTATTCCAGGAATTTGCTAAAATTAAATGTTTTTCACATGTGTATTTCCTTTGTTTGTACTGGAACTACCCCAAAAAAATAATCTTAGAAAAAAGCTGAATCTGATCTTCCACACAAAACTCTGAAAATGGATTCAACATTGTTGGCACTATTTAGAAATTGTAAGAGATCATTTTAGAACACTCTATGATTGGTAAGGTGTCAAGTTTATAAGGCTACATGACAATTGCATTAGCCTTTAATGATATAGCAACTGACATAAACCTTTATAACAATTAAAAAGGCTTATTTCAATTAGCGACAGTTGTCATAAAGGCTGCTTTTGTCATCTTTGATGTCAAGTTAACAAAACACTTGTTTTAATTGACTGTTTTTAGGTGTCATTACACTTTTGGGGTGAAATGACAGCACGTTATGACAACTGACTTTGTTGTTCAGTGCATTTTAGTATGTCAAACGCATAATGATGATTATGTTGCACAACTTGATTAGTGAAACTGATTGCAAAATAAAACTAAGATGAGTGCTTCTAAACAGATGCTATGAAACTTTGTGGAAGCACTGAAATATTCATCTACAGTATTGTAGATCTATTGTGAAGGTTTTGATACTGAAACTCTAATGACAGACTTATGTTTTTTTTTTTTCCTCTGACTCTTTGGTAAAGTGAGTATTATATGTATGCATAAAAAAATCTTTTTAAACCACTATGGCAATTTCATGATACTGCACTGACAAAGTTATGTATGTTTTCTCTGCCCCTTATGTAAAGTGAGTTTCATTTTGCCTGTTTACAAGATTTTATCCCATTAGTAATACCAAAACACTGAAATGAGTTATGTATGTTTTATTTTATTTGGCTCTTAAGTAAAATGAGGAGGAAGTGTTCTGGCACTCAAAACACCTACTTTATGGAGTCACGTCTTTCCTAACACTTCAGGGCTGACTTGTAGCAATGTGTGGTACTCTCTACTGTCTCCACTGTAAGAAAAATATATTAAATACTCAATATTCCATGAACATTAGTTAAAAAGTATGTCATTAAATCTTAAAATGAGATAACAGTTTATGGTGTCAATTCTAATTCAAAATTCGCAAGCCAGGAAGACTGTTCTTGCATGAGGAAAACTACTCTTATGTGCATCTGCTGGTGTGAGGAAAAGCACCCCCATGGAAGGAGAAGCACTTGCGAGCGAGGAAAATTAGCCCAACACTCAGCAATTTTTTTTCTGCTTACTATTGAGCTTCTTGAGTTTAATTCGTTTTTGGCAGTTGTGGACAGGTCCCAAAATTAATTGGTTATTACTGATTTCTGGAATTGTGTTGTGATTGGCTGGCTGTCAGTTGCTGCACATGAAAAACCGGGAACAGGCCTTTCACTCTGGATGATGACCTTCAGAACACACGAGTACCATGGCATTAGCTGAAATGCTCCCTGTACAGAATTTTGTCTTTGTGAATGTTCAGTAATCTTGATCTTAATGACTCTGAGCCAGTCTGAAACCAAGTTGTATTAATTCAGGAACTCCTCTTCTTTCAGGTTAACGTGACTTTGACAGGCCCAACGTGGTTTAACCCTTTGTTTCGTGGTTACTACATAGTATCAGACAATAAAGGTTTTATACAAAATATTTTAAAGGTAAAGATCCCGTTAAACTTTTAGAAAATCCTATTCTAAGGTAATCGCTGTTATATGAAGTGCTTAATATACACAACAATTTGCAGTGTTCTTTTTGAGTAACTGGCAGGAAAATAGGTACATATGGAGGTTAAGCTATTCTTGTCACTCCTGAAAAAAATAGGGTAAAATAGTTTATTTATTCACAGTTAGAAATTAGACTAGATTTTCTACTGAGCTCGGGAGAAATGTGGTAGTTACTTAAAGAGTAACTGCACCCTAAGACCTTTTTTCATTAATAGCTGAAATGTACTGCTCTATAATAATAAAATATACCAGCCTTGCGTAAAATGTGAACATCTTTCCAAACTGTAAAAATATAATTTTTATCGTGGTCAGTTCTGCCTCTGCAGGGTCCCTCTGTTCAACTCTGCTTTAGGCACGGATGACCTGTCTTCATTCCACAGTACCTGTCACGGTTTCCCCTTTGTTCCTGTATCTGTTACTTGCTCTGTTTTGTAGCCATGTGCTTTCTGCAATATGCTTGTGTTTTTGTTTTGGTTCTTGTGCTCCGCCCTTTCCCCACCTTCCCTATTAGTATCCTCACCTGTCTGTAGTCTCTGTCTCCTCCCTCTCCCAGGTGTTCCCCAGTTGTTCTAGCCTTTATCAAGCCCTTTGTTTCAGTCAGTATTTGTCTGGTGCGCTTGTCACATGTAGTGTTTGTGTGCCTACCTTGTGTTTTGTTTGCTTGCTTGTTTAGACCTTGTAGTTTGTTACCTTGTACTTTGTATTTTTGCTAGTCTGTTTTGTTCATTAAAGTGTTGTTCATTGTGTGTGTGTGTGTATGTGTATGTGTTTTGTTCATTAAAGTCTGCTCGCACCTATATCCAGCCACCTTGCTTATTCCACACATGACAGCACCATAACACGTCACAGTATGCAATTCAGTCAACCAATGTTACTACCCCCTGGGGTGCCCAACTCCTGCCGCACTCATAAATATGAAAGCATAAGAGCCTAGAGCAAGGTCATAACCACACTCACGTGCTGAGCTAAACACCCCCAGCACCAACTCACCAGCTGTCTGTACCAACTGTAAATAGCTCAATTAATTTTACATTTTAAAGTTTAGTTTGTAATAAAGATGTTAGGCCGATTAAGTGAGGATTCTTGTAAGTCTCCATAAACCTGCCGGTGTTGCATCCAATTCATGTTTCCCTTCACACTCACTGAACAGAAATCAACGGCAAGCAACACTGGAACTACGGAAAACGAAACAGTTCAGGAAAGGTTAACGTTAAATGCCCATTGTTACTGACTGTGTTAAACTTTTGTCTGTAAAGCCTTTCTTGAAATTTTTTCTGCTGTCCATAGTTCCAGTGTTGCCTGCTGTTGATTTCTGTTCACTGAATGTTCGCGCCCTTGGGTTTGAGTGGGGAAGGAAATGTAAATTTGAATGGGAACGGAATAGGATGTAACACCAGCGCAATGAACAGCTTGCAGAACATAAGGATTTAGGGCCACTGAAGCAAATCCTGGCTGACCGGTGATGCGACCTTGATGTCAAACTGAATGAAACTTAGACAGTGTTCAAAGAAATCCACTTTATTCATATGGAATTCAGTGCATCTAAGAAATCAGAATGTGAGTTTTATTGAATATGGACCTGCTGAAAAGATAGCTCTAAAAACACAGCAGCCCAGCCCAGCCCACCCAGTTTCCCTCGCAGCCCCACCTCCAAACCTGTATGTCACTGCAGTGCCCCTCCCAGCGTGTCCCTCCCATTTTTGAGCATTTTTCAAAGTTGAGCGGGCTGTAGAGTTGGGTGGGCTGAAACTGGCTTCTTATTTTCAGCTTCTTATGCGAATTCTCTGGTCCACTTCGGGTTTTTACAGAGGATATTTTGACAGTGGTTGGTAGTGATGAGTCAGTTTTATATGTAATATAGTGTTTGTTATAATTGTAGAATAGCGTTGAGAAGGCTTCACTTGCACTAAAATATTATGAACTTTATTTTGTAGGTTAAACAAGTTTACATTTTTACATGCCCTTTTCAAAAATAATATGACTAACTATTAAGCCATAATTATTCTATCATTTATAAGAATAATGTAATATAATCCAACCCCGTTTCCAAAAAAAGCTGGGATGCTGCGCAGAATGTAAATGAAAAACTAATGCAATGATATGCAAATCATGTAAACCATATTTTTAAAGGAAAATACTACAAAGACAACATATCGAATGTTGAAACTGAGAAATTTTATTGTTTTTTGAAAAATATATGCCCATTTTGAATTTGATGCCAACAACATGTTCCGAAAAAGTTGGGACGGGGGCATGTTTACCACTGTGTTTCATCACCTCTTCTTTTATCAACACTCTGTAAGCGCTTGGGAACTGAGGAGACCGACTGCTGTAGTTCTGAGAGTTCCCATTCTTAACATAGGATTTCAGCTGCTCAACATTTCAGGGTCTCCTTTGTTGTATTTTTCTTTCTATAATGCGCCAAATGTTATCAGTGGGGACAGGTTAGGACTGCAGGCAGGTCAGTTTAGCACCTGGACTCTCTTAATACAGAGAAATGCTGTTGTAATACATGCAGAATGTGGTTTGACATTGTTTAGCTGAAATAGTCAAGGCCTTCCCTGAAAAAGATGTCATCTGGATGGCAGCATATGTTGCCAAAACATGTACTGATAATAAGCTGAGTGGTCTTTAGTATGGAGGACACAGTGTCCTTGATTTCCAAAAAGAAATTCAAATGTTGATTTATCTGACCTCAGGACACTTTCCCACTTCCTCTCAGTCCATTTTAAATGAGCTCATGCCCAGAGAAGGTGGCAGCATTCCTGGATCCTGTTTATATCTGGTTTCTTCTTTGCATTTAAGAGCTTCAGACTGGCTCAGAGTGATTAATCATGATTACTGAACAAGAACGGTCTTTTTCATTTGTGAATCTTGAATTGGAATTGACACCATACAAATAAACCTTTGCACACAAGATTGACAAATAAATACATGAAAAAATACTAACATCTAAACAGTAATGACATAAAACAGTGAACAACATTGCAAGACCATAGATGATGTGTGTCTTTGGTACTACTCAATAAAATGCTCTTAAACACTTTTCTCTTGGTGGTGGTTCTATAGGGAATTGCTTTCCTGTAAACAAAAATCAATTCTCACTGAGAAAGTACCCTGATATAGGATAGCTTCAGGCTATTTTTTGTATTTAGGCATTTAGTCAGGATTATAATGTCCATTATGGACTAACAATTGCTTGTAAAATAGACACTATTAGAAACATGAGATGAACTGTGAAATGCCACACAATGCCACTAAAAAGTCATAATGTGCTGTCATTTTACCTCAGAAAAATTTTGACCACACCTAATGTCAACAAAAACCTTTCACATTGACATTAGGTCAGTGTGAAATGAGGCATTAGGTCACTTTAGCATTGAAGTTGACAAAAGCAGCCTTTATGACAACTGCCATTTACTGGAATAAGCCTTCATAAATGTTTATGCAGATTTATGTCAGTTGCTATGAAAGGCTTAAGTAATTGACATGTAGCCTCAGTAACATCACTGGCAAGGTAGAAATAATAGTTTTAATAATTTTAATTAACTTTCGCCCTTTTTTTCAAGTTGTTGCCTGAAACGGCATGCCCAAAGTAAATGTAGTACTGTTCTCATGTACTTTGGGCTACCATCTTGATTTGATCTCATTTGAAAGGTAACACTCTCAAGTTTTTTCACATATGTTAGAATAATTGTCTGAATTACTGACACAAAGTAACAGTGGCTAGAGTGGAGGGGTTTCTTTCTGCCCAACTCACAGATCTCTAAACTGATCAATGCCTATTTCTCTAGGTTAGCTAGTTTACTTCACCTTACAAAAACAACTGAACCACAGCACAACCTTTACCTTGCAGAATTGTCAACGCTTTCTCATTCAGTGCTTAGGTTGCAAATGAGACAACTGTAACTGCTGTGAATAACAGATCATAAAATGGTTTCCGGAAATGAAATCATGAGATTTCAAGCCTTCTAACGATACATTGGATTACTGTATTGCTGGACAAATCAATGCATAAAAATTATGTATAAAAAATGGAAGTATTTGACAGAAGTGTGTTATTACCGGTACAGTGATCAATAGAGAAAAGTTGAGTCAACCTGTGTTTTTTGTGTACAACACCAAGCATGGAGAAACAAATGAAAAAGGAAAAAAGTGGCTGAGCATTAAAAACAAAATTGTAGAAAAGCATGGGCTACAAGTCCATCTGCAGAGATCTCAATGTTCCTGTGTCTACTGTATACATCATCTTCAAGAAGGGTGCTAATATTTTTTCTATACCATTTTCTTTTTTATTTAAATTCCTAGTAGACAAAAAGAGCATAAAGTTATTAGTTAAATAATAAGTTGTGGAAAGCTACTTTTGACAATTTCTACTTGTTTTTTTTTTTAGTTATTTGGAAGAAACAGGTGGTCTAACATAAACTTTTAGGTAAAATTTAGGTAATGTTAGATGCTAATGGGTGGAATCACATGCCTTGAGAGCATCAAGTTGTAGTCCACTTAATAGGTGCACATTTCAGCAGCCAGAGCTGTGCCTGTTTATATTTATATTCATATGTGCCTGTTTCAGATTTTCACCTCCTGTTCAAAACTGGGAATCATGATTGACGTGAGGTGTTTTTGCTGGTCAGTCAGACTGCCCTAGTGTTCCATCACGTCTGTTGAAGCAGTCATACACAGACACAGTTCCTGAAATGTGCCAATTTCAGTGTTGTGTTTTGCTTGGACATGAAGAACAAAGTTAGTGGGCTAAAATGGGCAGGAGAGACTGGATTAATCTTTACCTGGAAGGATTGAAGCTGTCATTAAGGCAAATGGATGTGTAAACTTTTTTTTTTATCAGTGGTTATCATCTTATAGTGAATTGATGCTGTTCCAATGTACTCATCAGGCTAAAGTAATCTGTGACACACCTATGTCTAATTAGTGTTCATCTCAACAAGTTTTACTACTGAGGTCTGCTGTTGACTACCAAGTTATTTGCTGCTGCTAACCTTACCAGTTTGTTGTGGCTTCATAATAATGCACCTGATGATGACCTACTTCACTCGCAATGATGACTGATTAGCCCCAATCTTTAGATATATACTTTTGATTTGCTATTTTGACTCTAAATTAATAATGCAACAACACAAAGCTGACCAAAAAACAACCAAGGAACTATGCATATGTACAGTGGCCCCAAAAAGTATTTGGCCACTTTAACTGTTTAACCACTGGCGTACTTTAAATTCTTTATAGGTTACTTCATAAAATATTTAACAAAATGAGATTTATTTCAGAGAAAAACACTTTTAGCACAACATCAACCTGATTGCTAACTCCTTGTGTAGAGAAAGCCTGGAGATGTTCTCCAACCAGATTGCATATTGTAATACACACAGCTGAAAAGTATGGCACAAACACCCAAATACTTTTGGAGGCCACTGTATGTTCAAATCTGCTGACAAAAAGCTGACATTCTGCACTTTAATTGGGTCATTTCTGTTTTGGGGTACAGAGCCTAAACGACAAAAAGGTTCCTGTCCAAATGCTTATGGCACTGTACTGTATGCCATCCTGTAGCTACAAAAGATTACACTACATAAACTTCTTCTTTTACAGGCATGCTTAATGTTGAGATTAAGAGCAATCAGATCTGGGTGGAGGCTAAAAACAGCTGTGAAGTTCATCTTCTTTGCAAAGCGCGGGAAGCTGAGAAGGTGTCCTACACATGGAGCGGCTATAAGACTGACAGTGGAGCTGAACTGAACTTCACTCTCTCACCAGCAGAGGGAGATGTTACACTGACCTGCACTGCAGCCAACAATTACAGTAACAATGATAAAACAACAAAAGTCACCTGCAATCCAGGCAAGACCCAAACAGGTATTCTTTGCTTTTTATGCTAGGCAACTGTGCAGTACAGTTTTGGATGGTATCAGTGCAATACTAATAAAAATACTAATAATGATTATTATGATGATGGTGATGATTAAGATGATGGTGATTACGGTTACTAAATAAATAGAAATGTTTTGTGGTTGTTTCTAAGGTACGACCAACAGTAGTGTCTTAAAAGATCAGTACATTTGGATTGCAGCAGGAGGAGGTGCTGCTCTGTTTCTGCTTCTTGCTATTATTGCCGTCAGCTGCTGGTGGAAGTCACACAAAGGTGTGTTCTGATATACAACAAGTACACTTACACTGTCACATAAATATACACATTCACATGCACTGTACACATTAAACTAGTTCCTGATCTTTAGTTTTAACAAGATTAAGCTGTATGTATTCTTTCTTTATGATGAGTCACTCATGTATACTTGTAAAACACTAGCTAACCACAGGTCAAACATTTTAATCGCCATCTTTGAACTTTTACAACCCTACACTGCTTGCCATCCCCAGATCCCTGATGAAAATGAAAGCTGATCATACTTTTGCTGTCAGGGTACTGGTTTCACACAGAGGAAATTAGATCATCATCTCTGTCAACTTTTAAGTCCTACCTCAAAAATCATTTTTATACAATGGCTTTCATCTGAGCAGAAAGTGGGCCAAATATAGCCCAGTTACGGCTGACATTATTTAAGATGTTTATGTTGATTTTATCATTTCAGCTTAATCGTTTAAAATGAATGGCAAAAGCAGTATTTGTCTGTTACTATGTAGAACAGCTCTATTGCTAGGCTTTAGGTGGTCTGAGGCAGGATGAGGATTAGGGGTGATGTGCTGGTAATACAGAACTGGTAAATTGGTTTGGTGTTTATCTAACTCATCTAAAGTGGACCTGTGATAATTTGACCTGGTCCATATAAGATGGATGTGTGATCCATTTTCTAGGTCCTGAGCTGGCACCCAGCATGAACAAACTCATGAATTCCTGTGGCACTGAAATAATGTCAGTTGTTGTTTCAATGTTGAAAAAAAGTTGAAACATTTAATCTTAAATTGTTCTTAAAATTTTAGCAAAATACTTATAAATACTGAAATTTTACTTTAAATCAACATAATGTCTTCAACATTCTTCCTTATAAATATGATCATAATTATTGTTTTATTAGATTTCTATTATAATTTGATCATAAGACCCCTTAAAAATCTAAATTTATATGTTAAAAATAGAAAACAACAACTAGAAAGTTTGTGAAGAACGTTTTGAGTTGGTTTGCCAAAGCCAGTGTAACAGCATGAAAACTATGACTATATTAACTGACAATTAGAATAGCTATCTTTCATTAATAAGCTTTAATTTTTTTTTCATTTTCGTTTATATACAAAACTTTTCAGGAGAAGGAAAAAAATTACTTTAAATTTAAGTCAATGGAGCCAGACCTTTTTCACTTACTGTCTACTGAAGTTATTATTCTAGAGCAGCGCTGCCCAAAGTTGGACTGTGAGGACATTTGTTTTGGTGTGCCAGAAAGGTGTCCTAACCCCAACCCCTCACCCAAAGATAGAACAAAGATATTTTGTAGTATATATAACTTATTATATTTTTATTGTTTATTTTTATTGTTTATTTATTTTTATTGTGTTTTTATTATAAAATATATCAAAAATTCCTGCCTTCAACATTGCACTCCAAGACAAAATATTTGGGCATCACTGTTTCAGAGATTGTGAAACATTTCCATCAGTGACCTTCATTAAAAAATAATCCAGTAGGAATATGGCAGTGTTATATAAAATGTTATATCTCTGTCTTTATTAAGGATACATTTTTATTATGATATTATTATTATTATTATTATTATTATTATTATTATTAGAAGTAGTGAGAAAGTTCTGAAGGCATTACCTCAGGTGCACACCCCTCCAAAATGATAACATCTGTCCATACAAAACATGGGCCCTCTCATGGAGGTGTCCATGGACTGTGGCTAAGAAGAGCTAGTGCTGTCTTCAATTTGATACAAGGGTTTAAGGAAGAATATCCACATTTTGGAAATGGAAATGGAGATAAAAAAAATGAGTGGAAGTTTTTGTTTCTTTCAATAAAACAGACAGATGCTCCCCTGACTCTGGAAATACAGTCTATGCAGACGTGAATGACATCACTGTAAGAAAAGATGTAAGTATGCCTTTATATGTGTTTGTTAAGCAACATCTGTACCTTTAATTTGAATCATATTTCAGCTTTAACCTTGAGTTGCACAATGCTGATTATGATAAGAAAGTAGATAAATAAATAAATACTAATTTTGTTAAATGCATTTCATGTTGCATCCAAGTGTGCTGAAGTTTTATTTTCTTGTTCATTTTTGTCATTGAACTATGGAGTTCCTTACCACAATCCCACTTTGGCGTAACTAGAGGAGGAGCAGGTGGGCAGTCAGGGGCCCATGGTGAAGGGGGGCCCACAGCGACCAGTCCCCAATTTTTTTCTTATTGGACACATGTCAGTTGCACAAAAATGAACTAAACTAGACAGCCAACTAAACAGTGCCACCACACCCTTTAATATGTGTGAAAAAGCCATCCCCTGCCCCTCTGACCCCTGATCTCTCACACTATTAGTCATCTTAAAGCACATACACTATATACGCGCAATAAATGGTACTAAATCAGAGATGTGCAGTAGAACTACCAGGCTAGCTAGTTTAGTTAGTTAACTAGCCTACATGATCTCAACTGTGCTAAATGGATAAGAGGATTAGAGAAAAGTAGTGTTGAGAAGGGGAAGAGAGAGTGTGCTCAGAATTACTAATTTAGCAAAAGAGGGACAGGTCAGTCTTTAGCCTCCTCTACTCACCTGATGTCTCAGCTAGCTGCTAGTGCTGTAGACTGTTTGCCTTCATCAGGAAATATCACATTAATCCACCACCTTCCAAGATGAATGATTTTCAGTTAACCAGTTTCATCAACGATTGCACATTGAGTGATTGCTTACAAAAATAGTCCTGGTTCTGCTTCCTAGCTTAGCCAACTTTCCACTGATTTTACACAAACAGAACCAACAGAACTGTATTATGTCATGGTCTTCAGTCTTCAGTCATTTAACATCACGTGTCCAAGTATTTAATATTTTTAATATTTACACTGGAATGTTTAGGTGACTGAGCTTATTATGGTACTGTCATACTTCATGAATGGGTATAATACTATTCAGCTATTTAGTATCACATTTTAAGTCTGAAGTCACTTCTTATTGTAAACAAACAATAACAGGCAATTTAGAAAATGATATGTAACATTATTTATCTAGATTGTAAGTATTTATTTGTTCCAGAAACACTAGCAGTATAAATATAAATAAATATAAATAAACTAATAAAAATCCATTGTGATTTGATGTGTTAACAAAACTATTTTCTAAATCTCTCCTGGGTGAAGCCTAGTATTTACAGTCACAATCCAACACCTAGTTTGTCTAATCAGTCCTTCATTAAATTAAATCATCAAGGTGCTGCAGCAAGAAGTCAGGAACCAAATCTACATAATATATAAGTTCACTACCAAACAATATTTTAATTTTATGTATTTGTGTTCATTTCTATTTATTCCAATGTTACATAGCAAACCAAATACATTAGATGGCAAAGGACGCAGTGGCATGCCTTGAGAGCATCAGCTTGTTTCAGACATAACAATACTGAATAAACATGCAATTTTTGTATGGTAGGGAAGTCCATTACCTGTTTTCCACTGGGGCCCATAGGTTCCTAGTTATGCCACTGTTAGAATTTACACTCCTCCATCAAAGCCCAGATAAAACCTTTCTGTTCAGTTCCCCCCCATGGTTATTATCCTCGTTGATTTTCTTTAACAGTTTTAATGGGTAAGACTTATTGTGCAAGTTACGTCTGTAAAGCAGCTGTGTGTATGAGACAGGCACTTTAAAAAATAAATTAATTCAAATGTATTAAAGATTTTCCTCTGTATTACAGAAAAGATCAGAGAGTATAAATGTGGCATCCATTTATGAAACAGTGGATGAACTCCGAGTAACATCAGATAAGGTCAGTACTTTATTCATGTATTTTTTTAAGTAATTGTAACATTCTTTGCAAGGACTGAGGACACCGGGAGCAGATGTGGAGACCGAGAGCTCTGTTTATTTGCACAAAACACAAAATCAATCGGCTTTTCAGCCCACATACAAAATAAAAGAACACACTCCCTGGGACTTTTCAGTCTTTCCTGCTCAGGTTTATTTCTGCTAGCTCTGCTCTGCTCTGCTCTCACGTCTCCACTGGTCTCCTTCTCTCTGGGCTCTGCCACCTACTGAGAAAAGAGATAGCTAGTAGATGGCTAGCAGAAACGAGGCACAGGTGCACATTATCAGCTACTTAGCCCACTGGTTCGACATAACTGGCTCTCTGTCCTGCATGTGACGCTCGGCCATGCCCCCTCCTCCAGAATCATAAAATTTATTCAACACTTTGATGATGTGGCAAAAACTGGAAAATTTATATATATTTTTTTCTGTTTGTTCCTGTTTCCTGTTTGTTTTTTCCTGTTTATAATATGTCTGATGTATTTATCCACAATTTGTTACACTGAAAAAGCAGTGTTGCCCATTTAATTATTGTTGTCAAAGTTATGCACACAAACTGGTTTCCAAGATTCTATCTTGGTTGACCCAATGGTGTTCATTTTGTTGTGCCAAATTGCATTACAACTAGTATTAAAACCCCTCAACATTCAACGACCCACCTGCAGGTCCTGCTTTCCATTCTGCTCTCCTACAACTTAATCATAACTCATTTGCATTGTTCTTTTGTAGTAAGCAGATGGCATTGAAATGGAAATATCTGTGACAGAGGTTAAAAAGATCTTAAAAAGTTTTGTATTTAATTCTATACATACTCTTTTATCAGCACTATAGTGTGTAAAGTTGTATGCAACGTTTTTGGCACCCCTGGTCAAATGACACATATTATTTGCTGAATTAAACTGGTTGAAATAAAAACATAAAATGGTTTGCGTATAAGTTTAGGCACCCTTTTAGGAAACTCCTTTTGTCTGAAATTGCAGACTCTCTTGCAAGTAACAATCTTTCTAGCCTTGATTTATTTTTGAGTTTTCTTCCACTTTTCCTTGCAGAATGATTCTAGTTCAGAAATATTCCTAGGTCATCTTGCATGCACAGCCTGTTTGAGATCTACCCACAGATTCTCTTATTGTTTGAATATATTGAATAGTGGTCAACTGATATGGGTTTTTCAATGGCTGATGCCAATGCTGATATTTACAGAGTAGGGCGGCCGATGGCCAATATATAATGCTGACATCATGAAATAAAAAACATAGAAAAGTTGTGCTTGAAACTATTATTCCATGCACATTACAGTCTAATATACGTGGTTATCTTGTCCAGTTGTTTTAAATGATTTTTTTATTAATTAATGAAATAGAAAAATACATTTAGTTGTTCTGTAGATATATTTAACACAATCCACTAACAGTTCTAGACTAGATTTGCTGTAATTTGGGATGACAGAAACGTGTTAACATTAAGAAAAGACGACGGTGGCTGAGAAAATTTAGGCAAATGTTTTAGCAGGGTGCATGAGAGTTACAGTACAAGTTTTTCACCACCTTCCCAGAACTGCCCGGAAGCATATATTTGTATGTTTGTTCAGGTTTGACAGATTCAATTACAGACAGCCATCTAAGTGATAAAACACATTAGAAATAATAGCTTTGTTCACTCACACAACCTGCTCACTGTCATCTAGTGACTAGAGGTGATAACAATGTGATAGAGCAGAGATTCTGTCCCGCTAATCCACTACTCTATCTCTCACTACACTATCTCTCATTAAACACTATGCCAGCTTGTTGTGTTGAAGCGCATACACACAGAGGGAGAAAGACACACACAAAAGTGCAGAAACTATGTTAGCGAGAAGCCCATAATATCCAGTCCCCAAAATGAGATGAAAACAATTACAGACAGTAAACACTGTATATGAAATTAAGAGTGTAAACATATTGTGTTTTATAAGCTAGGAATTCAAGTCTTACTGTTTTCTACCAGGAAACATTACATCCAGCATTGGCACATTTCCCACTGGCCTCTTTTCCACTTTCAAGCCGTGTATTCAGAGCCAAACTGTGCCAACTGGTGCAGACTTGTGAGACCGGTTACGGTTTCCGTTGTGTTGCTAAATCAGAATGAAGAAATACTGAAAAACTACAAAAACAAGTGGCTAACTGCTAACAGACTAATAACTACACACACACAGCATGAACCTGTAGCTGGCTAACTACACTAGCATTAGCGTAGCCCAGCAAGGTACAATTCAAAGCACCACAGAACAAATCTATTTTTTATCCTACTGTCACTTCAACGGCAGTCACTTGAATTTGCATGTTCATATGAGTCTTTATCCTCTAAGCAGGTGTTTTTAAGCATCGTTAGCTGAAACCAAGTCTGTACTGCACCGTACACTGGCATTAGCTTAGTTTAGCAGGCTACAGCTTAATACACAGAACAAGTTCAATTTCATTTTTTTCTGACACTACAACAATCAGTACATTTTGCTCTCGATGTTGTAAGCTTTTATTGATATATAACTGTGATATAATTCTAATTTTATATATATATATAATTATATAATTATGACAGCTGGTTATCAGTTAGTCAAATCAAACCTGTACCGGGCTGTTTGGATCTTTTTAGCTAACCTACGTTAGCTAGGATAGAGGAGCCAGCCAGCATTAGCCTAGCCAGGAAGCTACAGTTCAAAATTCAGGTTTAAATTTTGGCTTTCTCTAACACCAGCCATTTGACTTATTATCATCCAAACTTGCATTAGCTTCAGTAAAGCTTTTGGATGCCTGAGATGAGCAGGCAACATGCTAGCTGTTAGCTTAGCTAATATTAACCAGCTTCTCTCCTGGTTACCAGTGCCATTTAACATTTAGAAATTGGTGTTAGATTGAAGCTTTGACAATTATTGAATGGTGGGTTTAAAATCATGTACTGCTTTCATTTATTTGCCAGTTTGAAATAGTACAGCAGGATGCAGTTGCCCAATAATGACATAAACATAGAACCAATCAGTGAATAGCTACGCAATTACATCATCCCACTGAATTGTTCTGTGGCCCCGAATACAGTCAGCTAACCATGCCAAAAAAAACATGCTGAGCCCAGTTTTTAAGCGTTCCATGCCTAACCGTATCCATGTGAAAAAGCCACTGGAATGGTTACCCTCCATGCTCAGAACCATTCAGCCCTGCAGTGGAATAGAGGCCACTGTTTCACAGCACCCACTGACCCTTGCATGTGGAATGGCTAAACTAACACTAGGGGTGCCCTAACATTACAGGCAGCCTAGTCAGTGTGGCTGCCTGTGAATGTGCCTGCAGGCATTTTTAAATTATCAGCTTCATAAGCATCAGTCAATGCCGATTATCTCAAAATAGCATTAATTGGCCTGATTAATCAGCCAACCACTAATATTCAATATATAATCATCTTTGCTCTGTGAAGGTCATTTATATTAAATACAATACATTTATAAAACTTTGAAAAGATTGATTTTGATGTCAGTTTTGGGCCATTGGGCCTCATTCACCAATATCTTTCCAAGATTTTTCTTAAATTTGTCGTTGAGAAAAATCATTAGTGAATTAGACAATAGTGAATGTCAGAATGTGTGAAAACTGTATAAGTGAGTTTTAAAAATATTTTTTTTTTAAGAATGGTTGATGAATGAGGCCCGTTGTCTTGTTCTTGTATCTAACCTTTTATCATATTCAGTTTCTTCACTGACTGTGGGACATTAGCTTCCAGAATTTGCTGATATTAAGTAGAATCGTTTCAGATCATTTCTGCCACACAGCTCCAAAGCACAATAGATCTGCCCCATTATTTAGTTTCTGTAAGTGTTGCTTTAAGACATTGACTTTTGTGAAGAGTTAACAATTAAGGTTTCCTTCTGATGGCCCTCCCACATAGATTATGCTTGTCCAGCAACAACGCACTAGTCCTTGGCAGTAAAAGAATTTTGTGTGAAATTTAACTGGTAGCTAGTGTAGAGTTGATAAATCTGGGCTGATGTGGTCAAACATTCTGGTTGTTGTGAGGACTCTGGCTGCAGCAGTCTGGAGTAAATGAAGCTTGTTAAGGCTAATTGTTAAGGCTTAACTTTTTCTGCATCAGATAGAAACAGTGCATTTCTTAATTTGGCAATATTGTGAAGATGAAGGAAAGTTAATCTAGTGATATTACTTATATGTGCATCGAAGGACAGATCAGGATCTATCATGACACTAAGGTTTTTCACAGATGTATCTGAGAAACTGAGAGACTATTAAGATTTAGTGTTAATTTAGACAGTTTGTTTCTAGCTGTTTTTGGACCAAGAAGAACATCTGTTTTGTCAGAGTAGGAGAAAGTTACTTAATATCCAGTATTTTATGTCTTTTACACAGTCTTCAATCTTATTAAGTTTAAATTAAGATCTGAACCAGAAAAGAGCTGTTAAATTTTCTAACCTGTCTAGTAGGCTAGAGTGGTCTATCATATCAATCGCTAAGATCAAGCAGAACCAGCAAAGCTATGTTTCCCTATGATGTATGTACTATTCCCCGAGAATAATAAGAAATCATTTACAATTTTCACTAGTGCTGTCTCTGTACTAGGATGAGGCCTAAATCCAAACTTAATGTATGTGTTTCCTATGCAAGGTGGAACTTTATATTGTTTATATGGTCACATAATTTATTGGAATTATTTATGCCTGACTTGGATTAAATCCTAATGAGTCAAATAAGCTCTGTGAAAAAAAAAAAACACTAGTGAATCAACTAAAAGGGTGCACAAACTTTTGCACATGCCACATTATATTTGTTTTTTGACCCAATAAAGTAAATTCAGCAAATACATTGAAATTGTTATTACAATAAATTGTAATTGTTGTCCATTAAAATATGTAGATTACTGTGCATTAAAATATGTAAATATGTGTCAAGTTTCTTCCATGCAGATATTGTTTTAATGTATTTTCACTTATCAACCCTAAGATTATAGAACCTGAATATTGTGATGTGTTGTATATGATCAAAATGTCTTTATATAATGACTTTATATTTTTCTAACACCACCCACTCCTAATCCTTTTTTTTCCCTGTTGTTTGACAATGAAAGGGGGGTTAATGTAATATTTTGCTTTGCTGTTTCTAAACACTAGAAAAAAAATAAATGTACAAACAAACAAAAATAAACAGGTCAGCTTCATTACCAGTTGACTAGGGTCCTCACATTGTCTCAAAAAGTTTTGAAGTGAGTTTTATCATTTTAAGGCAGCCTGATGTATGATGCTGCTATAGCCACACTCGAAAAGTCATCTATATCATAAATTCATTAGCTTACATAAGCTGCTCTATGCTTTTGCAAGTAATTTATTTTGCTTTGAATTTAGCAGTCTCAGAAACAGTGTAAATGGACAGACAGGTTGCAGCCTGAATTTTGTAAATGTAAAAAAAAAGGTTTATATGGCAAAATATAAAAGCAAATTTACATAAAGAATGTGTTTGTTAACCTGCCATGTTTTTTTTCCCACCCCACAGCCTCAGACGCTTTATGACAAGGTGACATTTGCACGTCCTACTCCTCTTGGCCCCTCTACCTCCTCACCTTACCAAGTTGTGCTGTAAAGATATAATTTTAAGGGTTTTTTGTGTATATAGTTTAGTGAAAGAGAATTGATTGCTACAGATAGGTCCATAAATATTTGGATGCAACAATGTTATTGTTATTTAGCTTTAATTCAAGGTTCTTTACATCTGAATCCAGTGAACAGTGTGGGAATTATACCAATTTTTCATACATAGCCCATAGACAATAACTTTATCAGTGTTCAAATGTTTTTGAACCTAACTGTATGTTGCGTCAAAGATTCAATGCAAAGTGTGTCATGAAATTACATTTTAAGCCATTTATGTACTGTGTGAAAGAACAAAGTGACCACATCTGACTGAAACCACTATACGGTCAGTCACCAAGACAGCCTGTAAAATATGGTAGTTTTCATTTATGTGAGTGAAATAATCATAAGCTGATACAATGATTAATATGGAGTGCAACCTGTATTTTCAAAGTTGCAGTCATATATGCTAATGCCAACAAAAAGTATTGTTTTTATTAAGAATGCACTTACCCACTCCAAAAAGAAATTATTTAATGTTTTTCAGTATTATATTTGTTTTATATATGTTTTTTTATAATATTAAACCATTGTTTGTTTTGTTTTATCATGTGGATGCCGTCTCAACCTGCTTTACAATTCTCAGTAATAACAAACAAACAAACAAACAAACACACACACACACACACACACACACACACAGTGTGTGTTAGCTGGCAGGGGGAAACCTTCTGACCTTGATGTATAGTTCCCTGGCTCTTGGCCCAGTCAGACTCCTCTGTTGTGATGCAAAACCAAGTTAAATTCAAAGTGCAAAGTTTCTCTGCTGGTTCTCAGTCATCAACAAAAACTCCCAGGCCACCAGGGAAGGTTTAAAACAAAACAAATCACAAACACCACAAACAAAACAAACAAAAAACCCAATATAAAGCAGCAGCCAACAATGCATTCAGCATTCTTGCATCAGACATGACCACATGCACACACAATATACAGAATGACTATATAAAATGTTCTGCAACATCATCAATAGTAATTGTTGGACATATAAATTTGAGTAATTTTGGAGGCTGCGGACTGGAGCAACTGTGCAAGCAGAAAGCATCATATTTGGTTTCTTCTTTGCATGTTAGAGTTTTAACTTGCATTTGTGGATGCAGTGTCAAAATGTTTTCACAGAGAATGGTTTTCAGAAGTGTTCCTGAGCCATGCAGTGATTTCCATTTTTTTTTATTCTCTGAATCTTTTAATGATATGTACCATAGCATATGAAATCCCCAAGTTTGTTGCCATTTTACGTTGAGAAACATTATTCTTGAATTGTTGCACTATTTGATCGTGCAGTCTTTCACAGAGTGGTGAACCCCTCCTCATCTTTACTTCTGAAAGACTCAGCCACTCTAAGATGCCTATTTTATACCTAATCATTTTACTGACCTGTTGCCAATCAACCACCAGGTATTTTTTCTAGCATTACACGTCTTTTGTTGCCCTTGTCACAACTTTTTTGAAACATGTTGCGAGTATCAAATTCAAAATTGACACATATTTTCCAAAAAACAATAAAATTTCTCAATTTCAACAATTAATATGTTGTCTATGTACTATTTTCAATTATATATAGGGTTTAAATGATTTGCACAATATTGAAAAAAGTACATTTATTTGTATAGCATTTTTTCCAGACAAGGTGCTTCATAATACACACAAAAAATAAAATAAAAACCACTAAAAATACAATCATCTACAAAAGTTAAAACACCCTCAAATAACGTGTCTTGTTGATTTTCTACGTGAAATAAGCTAACGGTGAACTCTACTAATTTTGCAAAATTACTTAATCGTTGAATGATTTAGAAGTAAACAAAATCAAAGTGGTTTGATGTGAAATGCGGCTTTCTAGAGAAAGTCTAAATTGTTCACCCTTATAGTACTAGGAACCAGACATCATTATATCTATGCTACAAATATCACCATTTTATCTGCTATCCAAAGTGACCAGTGAACTCAGTGTCTTCTAAGGTTTTTTATGTCACGCTGATAATGGTAAAATAGTGCTAAATTCGAAAAAATACATTTTCTTTGGGTACTATTTTTTCCTTGCAGCACCTTGCACATACTTATCCGCCCTGCACGCATTTTATGTTTTAGCTGTATCTCTGACTGTGCTCTGATAGAGCTCGTCTCATCACCAGCTACAACCTTAGAGCTGGCTGAAGTCCAGAAGAACCCTACAGGGAGAAGATTAATAGCTTGTTACACCAGCAGTAACGAACACAAAATTTGAATGCTTTACATGATTTTTTTTTTTCAGCAGGGATGCCTTTAACTTTGACACCAGTGATCTTATTGGTTACGTTCAAATGGACAAAACAATTATAAAAAAGTAGATGTCAAATAAGGTTTATTACTGTTGCTTTGACTGTGATGCAAATAAAATGTAAAGCTCATGTAAAGTTGAGTTTTTGGCTCAAATGGTAGCAAATATGAGAGTAATGGAGCACTTGTATCCCTGCAAAATCTCTGACCAATAAACAAGTACGTGTGTAATTTGGTGCACTTTAGCCTTTGCAGTGTGAAACCAACTGAACCAAATGAAAAAAAAAACAACACAATGTTACAAAAACACAAACTCTGGTTCTGACTTTAGTAAACAAGATTTAGTAAACAAACAAGTGTGAAAACAGCCTTAATATTGAATCTTCTCTGTACTGAAATCTGCATGTATCTAGACTATGGGGCACAACGTAATACTTTGTTTTTTGTTAAATAATTTATAAAATATTTAATTTGGAATGATCATATTTTTATACAAGCAACATATACATCTCTGCTACAAACACATGAACTTTGTTTCTAGCACCTCTTGATCATGTACAATTCCACTGAAAATGACAGGAAGTGCAATGTTACAATTTACACCATGGGTGGGGTTGATTGTAACAGTTAGTTTTGATTGTAACAGTTAGTTCTAACACTTGCTAGAAAAGTCTGATGAATCAGTGCAAACAAACTTAATCAGTATAATTCTATGTTTTAAGACACAAAGATATTTTCCAACCAGACTGCACTATATATTATCTATCTATAAGACAGACAGACAGATCAACTGATACACACACACACACACATGCATCAAATCAAATATATAAAAAAACAGACATGAGACTGTGTGGCAAACAATATATTTTTTTTTATAGTGCAGAACAGCAAACATGCATCAGTAAAATGGAACATTGATTGAGACACTGTACATCTTTGAAGTCTAGAAGATTTCCACTTTGCTTACAAAAGTGCAGTTGTACATGAAACAATGGCTGTTTGTATATAAAGTTCTATCTATGTCCGGTGGTAATAAGCAATTTAACTGGTTTAATTCAGTTCCAGTAGAAACACTGCAAAGATATATATAAGATATATTTTGTATCAACTCCAACTGTAAAAACATTTCAACTTCTGTCCTTTTCTTTTTCCAGTGTGGTTCTTTCACTCAAATTTACATCCAATGAATTATTCTGAAAGAGAATAAACAGTTCAACATTTCAGCATGGCTTAATTCTATTCTTCACTGTGCTGAACCTTCTTGCTATGTTGACACAGAACAGGCCCTGATGTTTATCACTTCAGGAGGAAATTACATTGTAGAAAAACAACATCTTTTGAAAAACAACAAATGACAAATGTGTGATTTGTGATTCTTTACAAAGAGAGAGAGATTTTCCAGCAATTTTATAAATGACGGAAGATAAGGACGAGGGAAGGAGCTTTGGGGCACTGTGATTTTTAGCATCATATAAGTGCTAAATACATGCTAAATACGAACCATTTTTTACCCATATGATTTGTTTGTATAAATGTTCATGAAACAGAACATATCGCAAAATGTTATACCATGCTGAGAGATGACAATAAAGCTGTACACTTACAACCAACACAGCAATCACTGATGCACACCTACCCTGATGTTTCTTGCAGGACCAACTTTATGCAAGTGAGCTGAGCATCGAACGATCAGATTGTGAGGCCCTGAACATGCTTGTGTCACTCCTATAGTCAAGATACATCCACACATATTAAAATCCCAAGCGCTAAACAGGTGGCGAGGGAAGCAATTCACTTCAAAATGCAGCGTTAACTTTAACAGTGCACGTCTACTACAGAAATTAAACATATTGTAGCATCAGCACAGAAGACCTAGAGTCTACTCAACAGCCAAACACCACGCGAAGATGGTAAACACTTCCAACACAATAGTTAAGCACATAATAAGACACAAACACAAACAACTCTCCACAGCTTAGTGTGAAGTCTGGTGCCTCTGGGGGGCGACAACAGCAGCAGCAGCACTCCTCTCAGCTGCCACTGCGCTGACTCTTTGCCTCAGCAGTGTCAGTTTGAAGGCTGACCGTTGCAACAAGCTGCATGTGCCGTCTCAGCTCCTCTGGCAGTATCGAAACAAGAAATGTTTCAGCACCAACTCTTCCTCTGCAGCCTTCTCAAATTCCGGCTATGCCTGTCAAACCATTGTGCTCAGCTCTGCCACCAGAAAGCTTGCCTGTTCTCCCTTTAGCCTCCACCTTTCCGGAAGCACCATCTGACTGACCACACCGCCGGCATCTGCCCGAAGCGTTACTGAAGGGCCATGGCCAATGCCATTATACACAAGCACCTGTAATGCTTTCCCTTCCAGCGCAGACACAGCTGTGTTGCCGTGACGGCTGCTGTCCAGCCGTGATGCCTGGCAACCACTTGCAGCTGTGCAGAGTATGGCTCCCAGGCACCCTTGCCATCGAAGCATAGTAAGCGAAAACACACCTCCCTTTTGCCATGCTCCAGCTAGGCTCCACTGTCCTTTTAACACTCTGTGGCCACATCCCCACAGCAATATGGCCCATGGCGGACACCACAATATATAAGCAACACCAAAAAAAATACTCCACCCTACAAAAAGCACACATAGTCTTTGATTTTACAGTTTAGTTCTCTTTTATTATTTTTCTCTTATTGTTTTGGCAGTTGCAGTTACACAATCTTGAAATCTGGGGGTGCTTCCCGCGTCCCTGGTAACATACTTAAGTATTGCAGATTTCAAGTTCAATGATTGGAAATTATTCCACCCAGTCACTTATTAGTTATAAACCTTCAAATTGTTATACAGTAGCATCCTAGCAATAATGTAAAATATAGGCATTTTGACACCATTTATGAGGTGGAAAAAGTTACACTGTAAAGAACTGAGGTAAATTTACTGCATAAATACTGCAGTAATCTACTGTATTCCTTACATACAGCAGCTGTAAAAATGTTGCATATTGGGAGAGACAGGCCCAGCATCTTCTCAAGGAAGTTAAATATTGGATTTTACAGTAATTAGCTGTTATTTTCAAAGCATAATGGGAATTCCTGGCATTCCTGGTAGTTTTGTCAGTTTTTAAAAAATTGCTTTTAATTTTTCTTCTACAGGTCATTTCAAAAGTGTTTTTGTTTTTTTTATTTTTATTTTATTGTTATTTCTACGACAAATATATGAATGTATTTTATACTCTGTCTTTTAACCCTTTAAACTGCAAACTCATTATTCATTTAAGGCTTATGAAACTATATGTAATGTATATCGTTATGAGACAGATGAATGGACATCTGGACCAGCACAGTTTAAGAATTTCATATTCAAAATAATGATGCTTCGTCCAGTGGAATATTGTACTTTCCTTGTGCATGAAAAATAACTACAAATATATAGTCATTTACACTTGTACGCAAAAGTTTGAGAACCCCTGGTCAACGCCATGTTCTGCTGATTGTCTAAATGAAAATAAGTTAACACATCCTCTCCACATTTTCATGCACAATTAATGAATTTTACATACAAATAAAACAAAACTTGGCCTGTGCAAAAGTTAAAGCATGTTTTATATTTTATGCTTTTTTCCCAATACGTTAAATTCAGCAAATAAATAGAAATTGTGCACTTAAATTAGTAGAAAAATGCAACGGGTGTTTCCTGTAGAGGATGTGTTAACTTAGTTTTATTTAGGAAGTCGACAAAACATGTAATTTGACTAGGGGTGTTTAAACTTTTGCAACTTTTGCACTGTATTTTGTCCCATAAAATCATAATGCAAAATATGCTAGCTTGGTTTGAAAATAAACTTGAGATAATTAGCAGCTGCTTAAAAGTTGCCAGGGAGAAATCAAACAGAAATGGTTGTTATTCTGACTAAAGAAAATTTGATGATGAACAAATACATAAAATGGAAGTGTTGAAGGTGCATTTGTCTTACCTTTAACAGCAATACTGCAAAAAATGTGACTAGACAAGCTAGAGATGCAATAATCCCAAAGTGTTTTCTTAAGCGCTCTGGAGAGGGGTTTGTCTTGGGCTTCACATCTAGAAAAGAGGAACCATGACAAGTTTTAACACAGTGATGTGTAATTTCTGATGTTTCAGCATTGTCATACTCTCTATAATAGCTTTCCACAAAAGTCTGCTGAGTGGAATCAGGTACATTTGTACTGGACTAAGGCCCTCAAAATAAAAAAAGTAAAAACAAATACAGTATCTCAAATGGGGAAGTAATAAGAAATCTAAAAGAATTCCTTTCATGAGAAATGTGATTTTACATATGTAAATTGTGATTTTAGCTTGTTTGTATAATTAAATACAAAAATTGGGCACCCTGGTCATATTACATTTTTTTTTTTCAATATTTTTAAGACTCTAGTCAAACCATTGTCATTATACTTTTGTCCATTGGGGTTGTTCAAACTTTTATGACTGTATAATATACTAAAGCTCTCATTATGAATTTTTTTAAGGTTACAAAAAAGACAACTTTGAGTAATTTTTACTTTTTCAAGACCGGCTCCCATGACAGCATAGTACAGAATAATAGATTTATAGATTTCACTATTTAAAAATATGTGAATACAACAATTCTCCCCTTAAGCTTTGATACAGTACATTGAAAAAGTATTCAGCCATCAAAATTATTTTCATAGTTCACTGTCTCAGACTATAGAGTTAAAATAAACAGTAGGTTTCTTATTGCAAGTCATTTGAATAATAATAACTTGTTGATGGTTAGCACCTGGGTCAGAAATTAATAGACCACCTGTTTTTAATTATTTTAATTACTTTATGAGAATAAACATATTAGCTCTTTGTGAGGTCTAACAACATGGTAGAGAATGAAAACAGAGCAAACCAACATGAAGACAAAGGAGCAAGTCAGTGATTTAATTATAGAGAGGCACAGATGGCACAGAGCACAGCAGTCTCTGACCATTACTTAATCTCTTACGAAATTCACTTTAGTGGTAATGTGCGTTCATCACCATGTTATTGTGTCAAGCGGACAATAACTCCCTCCACAGCTGGTGGCTTTATTAGAAACCTTCCTAAATTATCAGCCGCTCTCAGCTGTCCATCTAATCCTACTGAGCTAGATGCTATGACCAAGCTCTTAGAGGATAGTTTTTGATCTACTCTAGATAGTGTGGCCCCATTAAAAAGTAAAATAGTAAGGCAGAAAAAACTCGCCCCTTGGTATAATGACCACACTCGGGCTTTAAAACAGAACGCCAGACAACTTGAGCGAAAATGGCGCCTGACTAAGCTAGAAGTGTTCCAGTCCGCCTGGAAGGAGAGCCTTATAGACTATAGACGAGCACTTGCTACAGCACGCTCAGCTTATCTCTCCTCTCTCATAGAAAACAATAAGAATAATCCTAGATTACTTTTCAGCACAATCTCTAAACTAACAGAGAACAAAACAGTTAGTGAACCCCAGATGCCATCAGCCTATAACAGCAATGATTTTATGAATTTCTTTAGTGATAAAATTGAAAAAATTAGGCAGAAAATTCAGAATACGCAATTAAACTCTAGAAACCTGCTTCCCCATAATGCCAGCCTCAACCTTGAAAATATTATAATTCCTGCAGAGAGGCTGGAATCGTTTACCTTACTCCAAGAAAATGAACTATTTAAAATAGTCTCTTCCGCAAAATCATCTACCTGTATGCTAGATCCGATTCCTACAGGTTTACTCAAGGAAATTCTGCCAGAAATAACCAAGCCTATTCTGTCAATAATAAACTCTTCTCTTAGCCTTGGGTACATCCCAAAATCTCTTAAACTAGCAGTAATTAGACCGCTGATTAAGAAAGCGAACCTCGATCCATGCGAACTTTCAAATTATAGACCCATCTCGAATCTCCCCTTTATATCGAAGATCTTGGAAAAAGTTGTAGCAAAACAATTAAGCTCCTATTTGCATAGGAATCATCAATCTGGTTTTAGGCCACATCATAGTACAGAAACAGCACTAGTAAAAATCTATTATTATTTTCTGACCAAGATCATGTGTCCTTGTTAGTCCTCCTCGATCTTAGTGCAGCATTTGACACAATAGACCACGCTATCTTACTTGACAGACTAGAAAACCTTGTAGGGGTAACAGGAATAGCTCTTTCCTGGTTCCGGTCCTACCTCACTGATTGGTATCAGTTTGTTAATATAAACGGTGAATCATCTGTTCTCACAAAAGTAAAATATGGTGTTCCACAAGGCTCTGTTTTAGGACCAGTATTATTCACATTATATATGCTACCACTGGGCACCATTATCAGTAAACACGGCATAAACTTCCACTGCTATGCCGATGACACTCAGTTATATTTAGCAAGTCACCCAGATGATAGAATTAAACTTAGCAAGATTGAAGACTGTATAAAAGACATAAAGGACTGGATGTCGAGTAACTTTCTCCTTCTAAACTCAGATAACACAGAGGTTCTGCTTATTGGTCCAAAAGCAGCTAGAAACAAACTGTCTAATTTAACACTTAAACTTAACAATTTCTCAGTTGCATCAAGCTCATCTGTAAAAAACCTTGGTGTCATTATAGACCCTGATCTGTCCTTCGACACACATATAACTAATATTACTAGAACAGCCTTCCTGCATCTCCGCAATATTGCTAAATTGAGAAGTGCATTATCTCTACAGGATGCAGAAAAGTTAGTTCATGCATTTATTACTTCAAGGCTAGATTACTGTAATGCCCTGCTGGCTGGATGTCCCAGCAAAAGCATTAACAAGCTTCAGTTGGTCCAGAACGCTGCAGCCAGAGTCCTTACAAGAACCAGAAAGTTCGACCATATTAGTCCAGTTTTATCAGCCTTACACTGGTTGCCAGTTAAATTTCGGATTGATTATAAAATTCTCTTACTGACTTATAAAGCTCTAAACGGACTCGCCCCTCAGTACCTGAGTGAACTTCTCTCTCACTATGAACCATCCTGCCTACTTAGATCACAAGGTGCTGGCTTACTATTAGTACCTAGAATTAATAAATTTACATCAGGGGGGAGAGCTTTCTCATACAAAGCCCCCCGGCTTTGGAATAGTCTTCCTGTTAATGTTCGGGACTCAGACACAGCCAGTGTTTAAGTCTAAGCTAAAAACTTACTTGTATAGTCAAGCCTTTGGTAATTAGTTTTCCCTGTCAGTTCTATACCTGCAAGAGTCTCTGCTAACACTGTAATTTGTGATCGGTCACCTATTACAGAACTGACTCTGTGTGTTTTCCTCTCTGTGTGTTTTCCTTTCTTTTCTTCGCCAAGTTGAACAGCTGCCCATCCTGTGCGTCTGATGCTGCTGCCTTTTCTGCCTTGATCGGGTGCCACTGCTCGCCAGCCCTCTGGACCGGCTTACCAACATTGAGCCTCCTGCTGTACAACGCCGTGCAAACCTCACCTTCACAACCTGACCCCACTGATACTACTGCTGTTGCTACATGAACTAATCAAAATTATTCACTTGAACCAATCATTCAAACTAATTCAAATTAATCAATCTCCCATTGTAGAACTGACTGTGTGTTTTTTCCTCTCTTTCCTTTGCCGAGTTGAACAGCTGCCCATCCTGATGCTGATGCTGCTGCCTCTGCTGCCTTGATCGGGTGCCACTGCTCACCGTGCAAACCCCACCCCCACAACCTGACCCCACTGATGCTGCTGATGCTGCTGCTGCTGCAGCATGAACTAAACTATTCAAATTAATTGTTTCCTTCACCTTTACCCTGTTTTTGTACTATAATACTTTATACTAACAATGTTTACTATCCGGTGTGGACCAGAGGAGGATCTGTTCCCCTTTTGAGTCCTGGTTCCTCTCAAGGTTTCTTCCTGTTTATCTTAGGGAGTTTTTCCTTGCCACTGTCGCCACTGGCTTGCGCATGGGGGCTCGGACCCGGATTTCTTTTTGTAATGCTCATTTCCTTGTAAAGCTGCTTTGTGACAACACCTGTTGTAAAAAGCGCTATATAAATAAACTTTACTTACTTACTTACTTACTTACAGATGCAAAGTAAGAAATGAGATCATCTTCATGGAAATGAAAATATCTCAGAGCTCATTTCAGTTAATCAGTCCTTTTACTCTATGTTTAATGTTTAATCTTCATTTAAAAGATACATTTACATTTATTTCATTTTTTCAGTTTAGTCAAATAAAAAAAAAAAAATTGGTCTTCTTTTGTAATGACTAAAACGGAATATTTTGGCTTGAATACAAAGTGGTATGTGTGGTGTAACACACTGCTACAGCAACACTGACATGAAATGGCAAAAAAATGAAAAATGAAATAAAACTGATGGCCTTTGAGTGACCCAGACAGAGTCGTTGGGCCTCTTTTATAAAACTTTGTGTGCATTCCAGGGTGAAAGTGTGCATGTGCATGCATACACAAGTATTCATATATCTAAAAATTGTATACGCACATTAGTAGGGTAGGCAAACATAAATGTTTGGGTAAGCCTGTGAAAAAGTGGGTAGCCCAACATAGTAGAATCAATTAACAAATGCGCCAAAGTCCTACAATATCATTACACCAGACTATGGCCTATTCCTGATAGCCGTACAGTCATCACCCTGGACTGGGTTCCGGACTGGGTTCCAGACTGGTTTCACATAAATGCTACTAACACAGCAGCACCCTTCACTATAAAGCATGCATTCCCTCCCAAAACACTTACTACTTCTAAACACACAGATGAATTTATGTTATTTCCAATCCAATGTGAAGCCAATGAAAAGAAAATTGTATAACTTACTCATATACTTTGCTCAGCTTATATAGGGCCAGATGAAAAGAGTACAAAGGTAATAACTAGCTTTAGCCTAATTACACTTTTTACCAAACCTAAAGGTAGACAGCAAACAAATGAACAAAGAAACAAACACACAAATACATAATTTTGCTATCTTGGACAATTTGCAGGCTATATCTAACTTTATAACTTTGATGGATCAAAGTGA
Organism: Colossoma macropomum; assembly: GCF_904425465.1. NCBI lineage: Eukaryota > Metazoa > Chordata > Actinopteri > Characiformes > Serrasalmidae > Colossoma > Colossoma macropomum. The sequence goes on along the minus strand of NW_023495988.1, from coordinate 27,719 downwards.
AGCTACAATATTGCTTTTTTATGTGGTAAACCTCACAATGTTTCTATCACTGATGACCATGAATAATATGACCTGTATTTTGGTTTTCAAAAAAGAGGACACTGAGGGCAGGAGAGCTGCATGGGGCAGACTGTAGAAAGCACATGCCAAAATGAAAGCAAAGCCAAATCCCAGATATTTTAGGACATTTAGAAATCCAGATGCTTTTTAGGTTTTTAGGTCTCGAAAAGAAGACGTCCTGGAAGAGGATGTATGGTCACCCTACTGATGGAACATTTAAAAAATCCTAGATATAAGAGATTCTCATCAAACTTTAATCATTTATGTGAAAAAGGAACCTTATGTTCTGCTATGATTAAAAAATATTTAATATCTCATTTGTGTTAGTTCTACACAAGTCTGATAAACCAGACACATACCTGGACATTGTACAACAGCATGATCTGACCCTGTGCGACTGCCCTTAGTGGCCGTGCAGGTGAAGGTTACATTTCTGTTGGGTTTGAAGGACGTCCACAGCTCTGACTCTCTGGAATTATGACTCGTATTTCCTTTCCAAAAAGGCACACTGGATTCATCCTTAGGTGTCCAGGAGAGAGTGACGTTATCTTCTGATGAAGAGCACTTAAGTGCAATTATACAGTGATCTTGAACCAGAGAACTATGCAGCACTGTTATTTTTGGTTTTCTGAGTTGTTCTGGGGGAAAAAATAGGTATTGTGTTTTTTAAAGCTATGTGTTGGAGAGAAAATTCAACAGTGTACTGACATAAGCTACAGTGAAAGCAATTTGTGAACTTTATTCATCACTTGGATGGATCACAAGCCAGATGATGACAAAAAAAATGCTTTACAAGGTTTTTGGCCTTTCTCTCTTACCCTGAACTGTGAGAAAAATGTGATTTTGATGCTGCTTTGAACCACTATACAGCAGCACAGTGTATTTCATGCTGTCATCCGCTGTTAAATTTTTGATCTCCAAATCTCCTGTAGACTCGTTGAGGAAAAGACGGCCCTCATATCTCCAGAACCTGATTTTGGTTCTCCCCTTTTCATAAATTACAATATATGTTGTGTTGGTGTAGATGGACCACCGTATTCTTGAGAGTTCCCATGACACATTCAACCCTGATTTCAAGGTCGCAGACTGCCCGATGTAACCAGTAACTTGATTTTCGCCCATCACTGAAAAACAATATGGTGTCACTCAGCATGTGCTCATTTTATGAAACATTAACATGAGAATCACAGACCAAATAATTCCAACACAAAACATACCACCCCAACAATATGAGTGTAAAATGGTCACTTTACAAGGGTACATGATCTGCCAGTAATTAAGACATTTACTAATTGATAATTAATGAAAAGATAATAAGTCATTAATCAGGAACAGATGAATAAGTTATATCTTAACAACCATAAGATTAAATTACTAACACATGTACTAATGAATGAGGATGAAGGTAATAAAGGCTTTCTTCAGCATCTGAATGTATCAGGAATTTATGTGTTAGTTAAGCCTGCAAAAAGAATGTTAGTACACATTGGTAAACTGCTAGAAGCTCTGATTAGTTTTATCCTATTCATGCACTTTATGATTACCTATGTCACACTGCAATGTCATACTGTTACAACATAAACATAAACTGTTGTATTTAGTTTATTTAGTGAAAAAAGGCTTAAATCAAAACTGTAAATTATCTTAATATATGCCACCATTATTATGAAAAATATATACCACAAGATAAAAATGTGTTTCCCATTATACATCTGTTATTCTTTAAAAAATTTGCTTATATCTATTTTTTTTTTGTAATGGAAACACAGCAGTTTGGAATGAAACTCTTCAAATGTTTCCATAGCTGGAAATTATAGCTATTTTTCTTTGCCAGTGGGTGGCATTATTTGCAATAATTGCTACACTATATTGCCAAAAGTATTCAGTCACCCATCCAAATCATTGAATTCAGGTGTTCCAATCATTTCCATGGCCACAGGTGTATAAAACCAAGCACCTAGACATGCCGACTGCTTCTACAAACATTTGTGAAAGAATGGGTCGCTCTCAGGAGCTCAGTGAATTCCAGCGAATTCCACCATGAAAGGACTCCACCTGTGCAACAAGTCCAGTCGTGAAATTTCTTCACTATTAAATAGTCCACAGTCAACTGTCAGTGGTATTATAACAAAGTGGAAGCCATTGGGAACGACAGCAACTCAGCCACAAAGTGGTAGGACACGTAAAATGACAGAGCATGGTCAGCAGATGATGAGGCGCATAGTGCGCAGAGGTCGCCAACTTTCTGCAGAGTCAATTGCTACAGACCTCCAAACTTCATGTGGCCTTCAGATTAGCTCAAGAACAGCATAGAGAGCTTCATGGAATGGATTTCCATGGCCGGGCAGCTGCATCCAAGCCTTACATCACCAAACACAGTGCAAAGTGTCGAATGCAATGGTGTAAAGCGCCGCCACTGGACTCTAGAGCAGTGGAGATGTGTTTTCTGGAGTGACAAATCACGCTTCTCCATCTGGCAATCCTATGGATGAGTCTGGGTTTGGTGGTTGCCAGGAGAACGGTACTTGTCTGACTGCATTGTGCCAGGTGTAAAGTTTGGTGGAGGGGGGATTATGGTGTGGGGTTGTTTTTCAGGAGTTGGGCTCGGACCCTTAGTTACAGTGAAAGGAACTCTTAATGCTTCAGCAGACCAAGAGATTTTGGACAATTTCATGCTCTCAACTTTGTGGGAACAGTTTGGGGATGGCCCCTTCCTGTTCCAACATGACTGCGCACCAGTGCACAAAGCAAGGTCCATAAAGACATGGATGAGTGAGTTTGGTGTGGAAGAACTTGACTGGCCTGCACAGAGTCCTGACCTCAACCCAATAGAACACCTTTGGGATGAATCAGAGCGGAGACTGCGAGCCAGGCCTTCTCGTCCAACATCAGTGTCTGACCTCACAAATGCGCTTCTGGAAGAATGGTCAAAAATTCCCATAAACACACTCCTAAACCTTGTGGAAAGCCTTCCCAGAAGAGTTGAAGCTGTTATAGCTGCAAAGGGTGGGCCGACATCATATTAAACCCTATGGATTAAGAATGGGATATCACTCAAGTTCATATGCGTGTGAAGGCAGACGAGCGAATATTTTTGGCAATATAGTGTATATGTCAAGTGGCCATAGTCTTGAGTAAATATCTCTATGAAAACCATTTAAGAGAAGCAAATGAAAACCATTAAAATAAAAAAAGTCCAAAATGAAAGCATTTTCCTTTCTTCTACAGGGGAGTTATGCATATGCATACTCGATTATATATGCAATTTAGACCACAGACATAATATTATAGTATTGTATTTTCCACACTCTGGCACACCTCAATCAGCACAACAGGAGCTTGGAGCAAATTAGCATTTGAGCTCAATCAGGTGTACTAGATGAGGGTAAAGCACAAAAATGTGCATAGAATTAAGGATTCTTATGACCCTAGGAGAAAGGCACTGCATCTTCCCTATTAATTATTAACTAATTTCTGAGTTCTGTGGTCACTGTAGGATTAACCATAGGCTCTGTATATCAACATAGGAACCATGAATAAAACATGTCATATTACTTAAGATTCATTTGTTTCAATTTTGTTAAATAAACAGACACTAACTAGGCAGGTAGAAAAAGACAAGGTAACATAAAAAAATCAAAAACAATAAACTCAAGACCTGACAGATAGAAACAGGCAAATACAAGGGTTGCTTACACAGCATGATGAAGCAGAACAACAAGATGAGAGTATGGAGCTACAGTTGACTTTGATAGATACAATATTCCAGAGCACTGTGTCTGAGGGGGATCTTGTGACAACATGTGTTAATTAATTAATTAATTAACACACAAATTCCTCATGAATTCAGATGTTAAAGAAAACCTTTATTACCTTCATCTTCATTCATTAATATGTGCATTACTTAATGCGAAGTAATGATTGTTAATGTATGACTTATTAATTTGTTCTTGATTGATGACTCATTACTTTCTGATTAGTTCTTCATTAGTGAATGCCTAAATTACTGGCTTATGATGTACCCTTAATGTAATGTGTTACCAAATGGTGTATAGTCATGCATTCTAGACAAAGGAAAACATGTACTTCCTATATAAAAAGTCTCTAACAGCTGCTAACCACCAACACTGCTGATATACCAAACTACATCTTTCACAACACAGTGTTTAATTATGTTTATCTCCCCAAGTTATTTGATTTATAGCCAATGAGAACTCAGCATCCTGCCAGATTATATTAATGTAGAAGAGTATTAGTAAGTTAGGCACTGAAAAGCAAAAGTGATTTCATGTCAAAGATGGTAACAAATGTACAAAAAATGGACATACCTTGATGAAAACAAGCCACTACACAGGTTATTAGAACGCCCATATATTGATTCATCACTTTTTGGAAAAATAAAACAACATAAATAATGGTGAAAACTCCAGAGCTTCTCAACCCCCTACACACTTGCCACACGGAAGGCTGAAACAGAGCACATTGAGGAAGTTGTTCTCTGAAACTGCAGTCACATTAGAACATGTGAATATTAAAACTTAATTTCAGTGATACCACTAGCTTATGGTTACATAATCAAAAGTCCACTTATTTAGAAAGGATATTGGGGTTTAAAGATCTAGTATGAAAGTAAGTCACAAATGAGGACCAGTTTTCATCAGCTGCACTACTACAGGAAACTGCATGTCTGCTGATATATGTTTTGTTGTTTCCTTTTCTGTTGTTGCTTGCATACAATGCAACTCCCAGGTCATTAAACTCTATACTTAAAGATCAGCTACAGAAAAACAACCACAAACACAAAAAAAGGAAATGTACATGACATGGATGACACCATCTTTGCTTCATGACATCTTTTTTCCTAGCACTAAAATTTAAGGCAATAACATGAGTCATAATGTTCACATGACTGACCACACAAGAAACACAAATAAATGTGTCAACAATCCTGATCACATGAAAGCATCTTTAACTTGGTGGCGATGACAATAGCCAAGCTGTGCTGGTCATGAATAGGCATCAATGATTTATAAATTTGTAAAGAATATATGTAGCTAGTTTAAGAGTCTTAAGGATATGCGTGATGCAGTGAAATAAGTGCTGACAAACACTATAAAAAATTAAAAAGTCCACTGAATGTAAAATTATGAGTTAACTTATAACACAGCTCTTCATGAGTTGACTCAAATTGAGAACAATAGGGTTGACTCAACTCAAACTTCATAGTTTAGTCAAAACTCTGCAACCCAGTTAGGTATACAATATATAATTTAGTTTTCACTGAAATACCCCAGTAGCTGGGGAAAAAGGCTAACCACCTGTTATAATACTGATATTAACAAGCCCTTATTCACTTTGCCTTGTCATTTCCCCTCAGGGGAATGCCCAGTGACATCTTAAGGGCTAATCTATTAAGTAGCTCAAGTGAAGTACATTCTGAAATACAAAAGTTGCAGTTCCACATCTCTTTCTCTCTCTCTCTCTCTCTCTCTCTCTCTCTCTCTCTCTCTCTTTCTCTCTCTCTCTCTCTCTCTATATATATATATATATATTTTCGTATGTACACTGAGTGGCAAGCAAATGGAGGCTTGGTCGACCATGTGCTTCCTCATGTCAGACAGCCTGACATGCACAGGAAATGCTTTGACATTTACACCCACTCACACCCACACACACCCGCAACTAGTTACAGACTGAATCAACAAGGGTCACACTTCAAGCATATGGACAAACACTCACATGAAAAGAATTACATTTTAAAATTTTTGCATAATTTGAAAAGTCTGGTTACCCTTCAGTGATTTCTTCTTCTTTTGTAGAAATGGTTTATGTGTGTATGTGTATATATAACTAAATACACATACACACACACACACACATATGTTCTGTCCACATCACAAAATAGCAACTACTTAATAGCAATTTAAAACATAATATTCCTGTTATATAAATAAACTTTGCTTGCTTGCTTGCTACGTACAAAATTATATACATTACCTGTGTATGCGCTACCTGCAGTAGTGGTAATGGGAACCAGGGTTCAGGATTATTGCAGCACATTCTGGACTTTGAAATTTGAAAATTGTGAGGCTGCATTATTAAAGACATTCAAGTTCAGATGTAAAATGTGTATCTGTATTTCTGTGCACAATGGTCAAAAACCATTAAGCAAAAAACATGAAGACTGCTAAAAGCAACTGTGTTGAGAGAGAGGTTTTCTGTCCATCAAACGCTGTGAGTGGAACATCAGGAGGGAATTTTTAGTGCAGTGGCATGTTTTAAGAGGAAGTGACGAGTCTAAACTCTGGTGGTTGTGGAGCAGAGATAGATGCTTGTTTAATCAAGCATCATTTAGTCTGCTAAATGATGTAAATGTAAATGTAAATGTAAATGTAATCAGTGACGTTATAAATGAAGAGACTAGTCACTGGATAAAATATGAACGGGAAAGCTCAAAACACTCAACACGGCATTTGTTTGCAGAGAAATTCCCACCTTCAGGAAAAAGTGTCAATCAGCTAGCTGGTTATGCCGCGAGCATTGTTGTGAACAGCCATATAAGAACAGTAGCCAGAACAACACACATTTTTTTGTGTATCACCGAGCCAAATGGTACAGACTTTTGGAGTTTTTGTCAGATTTTACCAATATGTTCAAATATTTTTAATATTAATTTGACCTTCAGTTTTGAGGATTTTGGTCTCTCTCCCTATTTAAAGACAGAGAGGAATCTGGTCTTGTATGGCTGGAAATAAGCGTTGCAAAGATGGCTGCCGAGTGAACAGACTTTCCTATATGGTATATAATATATATAAGGTATACAACACAGAGCTGGCAGTGGCAGCAACTGCTAGTGACATTTTAACACTCAATAACCGTGCGAAGAGAATTCTGCCCAAGTGATTTTTATGTGGATGTGATTCTTAATCAACTAAGAAAGCTGTTTATTATCCATCCATCCATCAACTAAACCGCTTATCCTTCTGGGTCACGGTGGGGTGCTGGAGCCTATCCCAGCTGTCACTGGGCGGAAGGCAGGATACACCCTGGGCAGGTCGCCAGTCCATCGCAGGGGCTGTTTATTATATTATATTATATTATATTATTAGGGTGGCTCACAGGACTGTCTGAGAAACACTGCCGTGAGTTTAGTGCTTTCACTGCTTTAGCATACTTATTACAAATAGTCAGGGGTTGTTATTAAGCTGGGCGGCCCAGTTTTCCAAAATCATCTGTTGTTAAGTTTCCATTGTTAAGTAAGCAGGGTTGGGAAACACTGCACTAACCCACGCCTTCCTCCACCTCCTAAATAGGAATATCTATCATTGGCCATCCACATACTCCGACAGTCCTAAGATTCTCTGCCTTGAGTTTTATGCAGGGAGCTACCTATAAATATTGCTACAGTACGCAAAGCTGGAGTCAGCAAATTATTTGCCAGCTCCTTGTTGAAATTTTGTATTCCACCTTAAATGGTGCAACACTTACATTCTGGCACTTCAGGCTGCAGCATTTGAGGTGGAACAGGAAAATCAAAAAAGAAGCTGCCATAAGCTTTGTCCACAGTAGGACATTTACAGTAGCAGAATTTGTCAGAACACCAATTAGTGACAACAGTCTCACTAACTTTGATATTCCTATTGCGCAGCCATGAGCTTTCCTAGTCACCACTAGTCACTTCCACACAAACATCACCTAGGACTGAATTCTCCTTGGCCTGGTTGGTGAGAGTTAAAATATCACTCAGTTGTTAGTAATGCTAGCTCTGTACTGTATCAAAGAAGCATCTATCTCTGCTCCAGAACAACCAAAGTTTAAACTCATCACTTCCTTTTAAACCACGCCTTGCACCAAATAGTCCCTTCTGATGTCCCGCCCACAGTGTTTGACTGACAAGAGTGCCTTGCTGAGAGTGAAATGCAATTGTGAATAGGATTGTAATTGCATTTTTATTTTGGCGGGCTAAAGCATTACGTCAAGGAAATGCAATTGCAAATACATCTTCAAATTTGCATGTGAATTGTCAAATTTGAATTTGAATAAAGTCTGGAATATGCCACAACGCACGATGTCTACACAAATATACAATTTATTTATATAAATTTTACATTCTATACAAAACCACCGGAGAACCTAGTACATTGTCTTACAACACATAATAATCTTAAAACAATCATGAAACATCATTTCAGGTATCATATGTCTCATACTCTTAACCATGTAACAGCTTTTTGTGATGTAGCTTTTAGAGGTTTTAAACTCTTGCTTTCTATAGAATTAACCATCCCAATTGAGTTTATCTTAACCATTGAATTCACTCCTCTTAAGTGAATGTATGCGTATAGATGCAGCATATAGATTTGGACCTGCTTTTTGGAGCTGAAGAAAAGGCTGAGGGAACTACAGACATGTGTATGACCACTACTTATGACGATCAATAACAGTGAAGGAGAAAACATGAAGACTGCTGTGTTGAGATTTATTAAAAAGGCTGCATCACTTTTAGTTCTAAAATTATCAAATGCAAAAGAAAAGTTCACACAGTAACAAATCTACAAATCTCTTTACATCGTTTTTTCATTTTTTTACAAAACTTCATTAGCTATGTGCATGCATTAGGCCTAAGGAAGAAAAGCTGTTCTCAGGTTCATTTTAAAAACAACCTACATGAAGTAGTGTTTCAGTCTGACACCTCAGTGTGGATTTAAAAATCAGTCATGAGGATTAGAGTTCTGTACAAAAGGAAAAACCTACAGTGACTCAAAGAAGTGTCTGAAGCCACTCACTGGAGACCAGGGTGTGAACTATGGTATACGCATATATTCTAAGGCAAAGGGTTTTTTCAAAATTCAAGTAGTGTCGACAAGGCTAATGGTTTGTACTGAGGTCTCTGAAACAGCCGTCACCTGATACTTGCAAATGAACAGCGAACATGGAGCAATGTTAGTGTTTATGTCACCTGAATCACAAGTGGATACCATTAGTTGCATATCAGAGATTTCCATTATATTAGGATGATAGTGTTCACATATGACTGCACTGTGTGGACAGTTTGAGCACTATTTGGCTCGATACGTTCTATATTGCTCAAGCAGCATGGATGAAGCCCACTCCAAGCCAAGATTAATATATATATATATATATATATATATATATATATATATATATATATATATATATATATATTAGCCTTAATAATGTGCTATGTTTCATTATATGCCTATATTGTGCATAATTAGATGGTTAAAATGTAAATATAGCACTTTAGAGTGCTTTGATGTGAAATACTCTTTTTGTATTAGAGAAAGGCAGCAAGCTAGAATTTATTATAATAGTGGTGATAGGAACCAGACATCTAAAGAGTTGAATGATTATGAATATGCTTTCTTGCAGTCTGACACATTGTCTTATGATAGATTTAGAGCAAAACACTTTTCAAGATCCAGTCAGTCATGGCAGTACATGTAGCACACAGTAAGACAAAAAAGAAAAAAAATTTCAATTTTAGCACTGTTTTACCATTATAATCACCACATATAAACACCCAGAAGACACATATTCAGTGGTTATTTTGAATATTAAATAAGCAACCTATATGTGTCATAAGCATTGGAACCCCTGGTTTCTATCAAGCACCCCGCCCCCAAGCCCCCCCCCCGGGTTTCTCTACATTGAACCATTTCGCATCAAAACATTCAGAATGACCATTTAGAGTGAATTATGCAGAATTTTGGAGAAACTGGTAGAATTCCCCTTTAATCGATCAATGCCAGGCTGGTGGTCACTCTTGCTCCATGCTTTTACAGTTGCTGTATTTGATAATGGTCACATATGTTATAAAAGAGGAAATTCCTCCCCATCAAAGAAACAACGTTCGGGTTTCCATGAAATCTCTCAGTCAACTTCTACAGAAAAGTGACCGTTGTTACAGCTCTGACCAAACATCTTCCTGGGCGAGGACTCTTCCATAAAAGTGATTTACGTAAACCGTCACTTCTCCACTGTAGTGTTAAAGTGCTTCAGCACTGCGCATGCTCAGTTTCACTTCCTTTTACTGAAAGTTTAACAAAGAGAAAGAGACATATATGGTGTTTCAGAGCAGTGATGTGGCCCTCCAGGACTGGAGCTAGAAGAGACTGATACAAACTGTACACACAGTGTAGCACTGCCTGCCTGCAGCTGTAGGAATTATGTAGAGGTGGGAATGCCAACAGTCTTTTCAGTCAGAAATGTAGAAAGAACCGTTCAGTTCAAAACAAACAGTCTCATTCACATAGTATAAAAACAGGCCAATGGAAAGCCCGAATGATAATAAATAGAATAAAAGAAGAAGTGGTTCTCTCCCTCTCTCCAGCTCTATACCAACAATCCCTTTTATTCTCCTCATTCTTTCATTCTCTTCCTGTTCTCTATTTCTGTCATTGTTACATCTCCCTACACTGATGTTTCAGATTGCAGCCTCATGATGAATTTGTGGCTCTTCAGGTCGATGAACTCTTCTCTATATATATACTCTGTGTCACTCTTGGTAAACCAATCTTTTAATAGAATGTCATTAATTAGTCTGACACTGATGTACAAAACACTGAAGACAATTTCCATTAGGTAGAACTATGAAATAACATTTTGTGAACAAGCAAAGTTTCGGTTAAAGATTTATTTGCAGATTAGTTACAAGTTTAAGTTGAATAAAAACTTGCTTTAATCACAGATTCACAAATGAGTTTTCCTTTACTATACTGCATCTGCAGGTCTCTGTTCATAAACATAAACCAGCCAAAACAAATTTACTATAAAATGAAAGTGTTTGCATAAATTCAGAAAAAAAGACACGTCAGTCACAACTGCATATGCGTACATATTTCTATACTGTGGTCTGTTTACACAAAGTTTGGTTAGACTCAGGAGTTTCTTCCATCATTTATGTAGGAACAGGCACTCCCGAACTTGAACCGTATGCTTGCACTGGGTTGGTATGTCCAACAGGACTTGACATTTATACAGAGAAGGGTCGTCAATTGGAAGTGAATCGATATTAGCCTAAAAATTGGCTTATACATGGCACTAGATTATGTGACATTATGATCAAATTTGTGCAAGCATGCTAATTGTCAAATCTACATTTATAAATAAATATTTTAATAAACAAATCCAACAAGATACTGTTTAGGACAAATGTTTTTGATGACAAAACAGCCTATGTGATTTTAATAAAGCTGCAGATGGATGGACTTCAAGAGGGGTCGTCTCGGTGGGGGGTCTTTTTCTTTGTTGGTGGTGGCTCTGTTGCGGCAGCCGGACAGCAGCCGGACGGCAGAAGAAACTTCAGTCAGCAACTGTGCAAAGGCGTCTTGATGCTGCACAAGAATGGAGAGCTTTGATAGTCTTCCAGTGTTTAGTCTACTCGCAGACTGGTTTGTGACTTTAGGTGAGTCTTTGTCGTCCATGAGATGGGTTGAGATGCTCTAACTCTGCCAGTGACAGTTCTGGGTGCAATCAGGTTTCAGAGGTTATCTGGCGCTAACTTAACTAACTCCTTCTATTCGGCTGAGATGAAACTGATGAGATACCCGGTCAACAAACTGCTTCACTTTCCTTCGCTAATTGTGGCTTAAAACTTGAGGTGTACACAAACTAATGAACAAAGTACAAGGGCAAATGAAAGACAAGTTGCTCAGTTCTTGTAATAAATGTTTTATTTTCTGACCTAGTTTCTAGCCGGCTTTCTCTTCTCTGAGCTCTGAAACAAAATGAGCTCTAAAAATGCGTTCTGCTTTGGTTTTGTCCAGCTGTAGGCCCTCCCCTCTGGAGATGGAGCCAGGGTACTGATAGGTCATTCTCACCTAAAGGGTAATTAGCTATTCACTGTTTCCATCTCTGATTGGTGGTGCATAACCTTTGAGTGCCTCCCCAAGAATTTCACCCTCCCTTTACATCCAAAACTTAATTTGTTATAACCAGGCAATGAAATACCATTTAACTACAAGAACAGTTTGTATTATTCCTTTAAACTTCCAAAGAAACAAATAGAACATTTGTGTTAGTTTTGATACACAGGGGGGGCACATTAAGATGATCTGACTGTTTGCGATTGCCCTCAGTTGCCATGCACGTGAAGTTGTGAAGGACATCCACAGTACTGACTCTGTGGGGTTATGAGTATTCCTGCTCCAAAATTCTCACTGAATCCATCATTAGGTGTCCAGGAGAGAGTGACGTTATCTGCTGATGAAGAGCACTTAAGTGTAATTATTGCTTTGTGCACTGGTGCGTAATCATGTTGGAACAGGAAGGGGCCATCCCCAAAATGTTCCCACAAAGTTGAGAGCATGAAATTGTCCAAAATCTCTTGGTCTGCTGAAGCATTAAGAGTTCCTTTCACTGTAACTAAGGGTCCGAGCCCAACTCCTGAAAAACAACCCCACACCATAATCCCCCCTCCACCAAACTTTACACCTGGCACAATGCAATCAGACAAGTACCGTTCTCCTGGCAATCGCCAAACCCAGAGTCATCCGTCAGATTGCCAGATGGAGAAGCGTGATTTGTCACTCCAGAAAACACGTCTCCACTGCTCTAGAGTCCAGTGGCGGCACTTTACACCATTGCAATCGACACTTTGCATTGTGTTTGGTGATGTAAGGCTTGGATGCAGCTGCTCGGCCATGGAAACCCATTCCATGAAGCTCTGTACACACTGCTCTTGAGCTAATCTGAAGGCCACATGAAGTTTGGAGGTCTGTAGAGATTAACTCTGCAGAAAGTTGGTGACCTCTGCGCACTATGCGCCTCAGCATCCGCTGACCCCGCTCTGTCATTTTACGTGTCCTACCACTTCGTGGCTGAGTTGCTGTCGTTCCCAATGGCTTCCACTTTGTTATAACATATATATAGGGACATCTACTCATTACACATACAGGAACTTTTAGAACATCCCATTCTAAATCCATAGGCATTGAGTTGAGAGTTGGGCCCCCCTTTGGCAGCTATAACAGCTTCCACTCTTCTGGTGGAAGCTTTCTACAAGATTTTGCAGTGTGTTTGTGGGACTTTTTGGCCATTCATTCAGAAGAGCATTAGTCAAGTCAGTCACCAATCTCTGTTCTAGTTTATTCCAAAGGTGTTTGATGGGGTTGAGGTCAGGGCTCTGTGCAGGCCAGTCAAGCTCTTCCAAACCAAACTCACCCAGTCGTGCCTCTATGGACCTTGCTTTGTGCACTGGGGCTCAGTCATGCTGGAACAGAAAAGGTTCTTCCCCAAATTGTCCAAAATCTCTTGGTCTGCTGAAGCATTAAGATTTCCCTTCACTGGAACTAAGTGGTCTAGGCCAACCCCTGAAAAACACACCCATAGCATTATCCCTCCTCCACCAAACTTTACAGTTGGCACAATTCGGTCAGGCAGGTAACGTTCTCCTGCCATTCGCTAAACCCAGACTCATCCATCAGACTGCCAGATAAAGAAGCGTGATTCATCTATAGAATACATTTCCACTGCTCTAGAGTCCAGTGGCAGCATGCTTTCCACCACTCCATTTGACACTTGGCATTGTGCTTAGTGATGTAAAGCTTGCATGCAGCCGCTTGGCTATGGAAACCCATGCCATGAAGCTCCTGGTGTACAGTTTTTGTGCAGATGTTAATGCTAGAGGAGGTTTATAAATCTGCAGTTATTGAGACAGCAGAACATTAGTGACCTTAATGCACTATCCTCTCGACAACCCTGCTCTGTCACTTCACGCGGCCTAACACTTTGTGGCTGAGTTGCTATAGATCTTAAATTCTTCCACTTTTCAATAATACCACTCACAGTTGATCGCAGATATAATATCTAGGAGGGAAGAGATTTTGCAAACTAACTTGTGGCAACAGTAACATCCTTTTACAGTACCACGCTCTAATTCAGTGAGCTCTTTAGAACGACCCATTCTTTCACAAATGTTTATAAAGGTAGACTGCATGGATAGATGGTTGAGTGTGTACCAATACTTTTGTCCAATAAGTGTGTGTACATATATATCAAATTAAAATCAAATTAAATCACGTTTATTGTCACATCACATTTACACAGGTGGAAAGTGGGTGAAAATCTTAGGTGTGTAGCCCCCTTATAGAATTTAAATACAAAAAATATATATAAATATTTAAGAAGAAAAAGAAATATGTATATACACCGACTCTGAATACGCACATATATACAATATACACTAGTATTGCACTATTCCAATGTACAGTTGTACAGTAATAAGCTATAAAATAAAACTATGAAATGTGCTGTTGTACACATTCTGTATGTGCAGTTAGTCTGAGGTAGATAATAAAAGACATGCAGGTACACAGGGATAGAATACTGATATAGAAATCTTCCAGATTATACAAGATATGGATATAAGATGTACAAGATGTCAATCTATATGTGTAAGTACAGATTTGCTAGACTGAAGGTGCAGAGGATCAGACTGATGAGATGTGGATGAGGTGTAGATTGTCCATGGAGATGATGACTCAGAGGTGCAGTGACAGGCCTATAGACCGATATACCAGCACTACTGGTTGTTCAGCAGCCTGGTAACCGGCTGGTTCTGGACTTTATGCTTCTGTATCTCCTCCTGCTCGGCAGCTGTGAGAACAGACAGTGGCTGGGTGGGTGAAGTCCTTTAAAATCCTCCTTGTCTTCTTTAGGCAGTGGCTTTTGTATAAATCCAAAAGGTATGGAAGCTGGACCCCGGTGATGTGCTGGGCTGTCTGCACCACCCTCTGCAGAGCTTTCCACTCGGTGGCAGTGCAGTTTCCATACCAGGTGGTGATGAAGCCTGTTAAAACGCTCTCCACAGTACATGTGTTGAATGTTCTGAGGATGTGGGGGTTCATGCCAAACCGGCTGAAGAGGCGTTGTTGTCGCTCCATGTCAGTTCCTCTGAGATGTGAACACCGAGGAACTTGAAGCTGCTGACCCTCTCTCCATTGATGATGATGGGGTGTGCACTTTCTTTTGCTTCCTGAAGTCCACTATAAGCTCCTAGGTCTTGTCGACATTGAGACAGAGGTTGTTCTCCTGGCACCAGAGTGTCAGAAAGCTGACCTCCTCTTTGTAGGCCTCCTTGTTGCCAGCATGACACGCACAGGAAATACCCTGACACTTACACCACCCACCCACAAACACTCACAACTAGTTACAAAGTGAATCACCAAGAGGTACACTTCGAGCATAAGGACAAAGTTATATAAAAATAAATTCAAGAATGTTTTGCTAATTTGAAAAATAGCAACAATATATATTTATTTTATCTAGTTCATAAAATATCAGCTACATTTTTGAAAACAAGATTCTTTGTTATTCTCCCCATTTAAAGACAGAGAGGAATCTTGTCTTGTATGGCTGGAAAGTGCCTGGCAGCATTGCAAAGATGACCACCGAGTGAACAGATTTTCTTATAAGGTCTTTGGTCTAATACAGTACAGAGCTAGCAATAGCAATAACCGCTAGTAACATTTTAACACTCACTAAAAAATAAAATAATTTTCATGTGAAAGTGATTCTTGATTGACTAAGAAACCCTGTGGTTACACAAACAATAACATTAGTGTAACTGTGACCAGAACCTTGCAGGACTGACGGAGAAACACTGCCATGAGTTTAGTGCTTTCACTGCTGTAGCACACCCATTACAAACAGTCAGGGGTTGTTATTAAGCTGGGCGGCCCGGTTTTCAAAAAAAACACCTTATTGTTAAGTTCCTGCTGTTAAGCAAATAGGTTTGGGAAACACTGCACTAACCCACACCTCCCTCCACCTCCTAAATAGGGATATCCATCACTGGCTGTCCATGTACTCTGACAGTCCTAAGATTCTCTGCCCTGAGTTTTATGTAGGGAGCTACCTATAAATATGTGCTATGGTAGGTAAAGCTGAAGTGAGCTAATTATTTACCACCTTCTTGTTTGCATTTTCTTGATCCACCTTAAATGGTGCAGCATTTATGTTCTGGCACTTCAGACTGCACCATTTAAGGTGGAACGGGAAAATCCAAACAAGAGGCTGCCATCAGCTTCATCTACAGTGGGAAATTTACAGCAGCACAATTCATCAGAAAAACCAGTCACAGTGTAACATTGATATTCCTATCATGCAGCCATGAGCTCTCACAGTCAGTCACTTCCTAGTCACTACTAGTCACTTCCACACAAAAATCACTTAGGACAGAATTAATCTTGGCATGGTCGGTGACTGTTACAATGTCACTCAGTTGTTAGTAATGCTAGACTCTATATTGTATTAAACAATCTCTGCTCCAGAACAACCAATCTGGTGCGACGTCAGCGCCACTTGCCTGTAGCTGCATCTTCAGCATCAGTACCACACAACATAGTTTCCACAGTTGTGGTACCCTTCTGAGCTTAGCTAACGTCCTCCTGTCTCCCACCATCTGCAATGGCTCTAAGGGGCTTCCCAGAACAGAGCTGGCCCTCTTAATGAGTCTTTCGAGTCTCTTCTTGTCTGCAGTTGAGATGCTGCTGCCCCAGTAGACCACTCCATAAAAGATGGCTGCTTCCACCACAGTGTTGTAAAAGGTCCTCAGGAATGACCCCTGCACTCCAAATACCCTCAGTCTCCAAAACAGGTAGAGTCTGCTCTGGCCTTTCCTGTAAAGGGCACTAATATTATCTGACCAGTTCAGATCTGACCATGTCATCCACTCCAATGCCAGGTTGGTAGCTGTTCAGCTTCAGGCTCATGTTGAATATGTGTCCAGCTATTCCATACAACTGATCGGAGCAGGACTTAAGGAGTCTGGTGCTGCTGCCATCCAGACCCACAGCCTTCCTCGCCTTGTCTTCCTGAGCTCCTTTCTCACCTGGGCTGTTGTAAGGGACAGATTGGAGCAGAGGGGCTGGGTGCTGAAGTATATGGGTAGTGGGGTTGGGCTGACAGCAGAGAAATCAGTGAGGGTGGCTGTGAAATGAGAGTTGTGAAGAGGGGGTCATTTTGGGAGACGGGACAGGGCAGTGCACTGGTAATGCAGAAGAGGGGAGTTGCAGCAGAGATAACTGTAGCAGATCAAATCTATTGAAAAATCATTCACCCACTTTTGGTCCCCTACAGCCTGGGAGTCAGGCTTCTTGTGGCCAGAGATTTAAATTTTAAGATTCTTTTCCAGACCCTACTGATGTTATTCTGCAGCTGTTACTCCATCTTCTTCCTGTAGCTGGCTTTCCCCTCCTGTATTTTCCTTCTCAGCTCCCTCTGCACAGCTCTCAGCCCCTCCTTGTCTCATGATCTAAAGGCCCTCTTTGTCTCCCTCAGGAGAGCCTTTATATCATGGTTGATCCAAGGTTTGTTATCGGAGAAACATCAAACTGTTTTGGTGGGGGCAGTGTTCCCTACGCATATACAGCATGTGAGACCGTCAATGTCCTCTCCATAAGGATCATACAGTTCTTCCCACACTGTTATGGCAAAACAGTCTTTTAGAGCCTCTTCAGTCTCCTCAGACCATTTCTTCACTGTGCAGGTGACAGCTGACTCCCTGGGCACATGCAGTTTGTACACAGGCAGAAGCTGAACCAGGTAGTGATCTGATCTTCCAAGGGGAGGGAAGGGTGATGAGTTATATGCCTCCTTGGTGTTGGCATAAAAAAGATCCAGTATTTTATTGTCTCTGGTGTGGCAGGTTAGGATGCAGGTTTAAAAAACAATCATGAGGATTAGAGTTCTGCACAGAGGAAAAACCTACAGTGACTCAAAGCTGCCAAAACAAAGAATGACTTCAGAAGTGTCTGAAACCACTTCTCCTTATGGAGACCAGGGTCTGAACTATGGTATTCACATATATTCTAAGGCAAAGCTCCATCAGTGCTACGGGAGTGAGTGTTAGCACGCCCCCTGGTGCCCAAGGCTCATCACAACTGACTGAAATATCATACCATACGCTACATGAGTGCATGAAGGGAACATGAGGTCTGGAAGTGGATCTGCTTTATGATTGGAATGAAATGTTTTGGCATACACTCAATTTGAAACCGTTCTGGTTTTGCATCCTTTTTCTGACACACGTTACACTTCAACATAAAAATAGGCAACTGGTTTCCCACGTCCTCATTCTGATGAAATGCGTGATTTAGAGAACAGGCACCTTTGCTGGTATATGAACCAAATTTTTTATTATTATTATTATTATTATTATTATTGAACGCAATGTAAAAGAACAAACATTAAAAATGCCCCTTGAATTTTTTTAGAAAAATTAGTTGCAGAACACAAAACAGCCAAGATTTAGTTCACCCTGGAACATTAACAGAAATAAAAGCTAATACAGCCTAGTTAGCACAATCTCACTTGTATAATGCTAACAGACCCTCACTAACTTTTTCTTCTTTAACAGCAACATCAGCATTTTTGTGTGAACTGCTTCAAAACATTCAAGAGAGAGATCCAAAGATCAAGGCAAAACCTTTTCACAAAGAATAAAGGATATGCTTTCACATGAGCCCTTGCAATCTGGGTCCCTATTTACATACATTTAGGAGGAAATGATATGGAGAGAAAGGCTGATTGTAAATAAGCAATAACCTCTCTGTGCAGAGATGTGTAGTGGTCCAGTTCTTTTCTCAAAATTCTAGTAGTGTCGACAAGGTTAATGATTTGTACTGAGGTCTCTGAAGCAGCCGTCACCTGATACTTGCAATCGGACAGCCAACGTGGAGCAACATTAGTGTTTGTCACCTTATAAACACTACATATAAAAATTCAAAAGACACATGTTCAGTGGTTACTTTGAATATTGAATAAATTAGCTGTATTAGTGTTGTAAGCATTGCAATCCCTGGTTCCTGTCACCACTCCTGTAAAGATATCTGAGTCTTTAAGCTTCTCTACAATTAACCATCTTAAATCAAATCACTCTGAATGACTATGTTTACATCTCAAATAAATTATGCAGAATTTTTGAGAAACTGGTGGAATTCCCCTTTAATCGATCCATGCCAGGCTGGTGGTCACTCTTGCTCCATGCTTTTACAGTTGCTGTACTTGATAGTGGTCACATATGTTATAAAAGAGGAAATTCCTCCCTCATCAAAGAAACATCGTTCGGGTTTCCATGAAATCTCTCAGTCAACTTCTACAGAAAAGTGACCGTTGTTACAGCTCTGACCAAATACATCTTCCTGGGCGAGGACTCTTCCATAAAAGTGATTTACGTAAACCGTCACTTCTCCACTGTAGTGTTAAAGTGCTTCAGCACTGCACAGTTTCACTTCCTTTTACTCAGAGTTCAACACAAAGGTTTTGACTGTTATCTGAAAGAGACATATATGGTGTTTCAGAGCAGTGATGTGGCCCTCCAGAACTGGAGCCAGAAGAGACTGATACAAACTGTACACACAGTGTAGCACTGCCTGCCTGCAGCTGTAGGAATTATGTAGAGGTGGGAATGCCAACAGTCTTTTCAGTCAGAAATGTAGAAAGAACCGTTCAGTTCAAAACAAACAGTCTCTGAGGGATGGGCATTCACTATTGTTCTCTATTTCTGTCATTTGCATGTTCAGCTTTTTTTGTTACCTCTCCCTACACTGACGTTTCAGACTGCAGCCTCATGACAAATTTGTGGCTCTTCGGGTCGATGAACTCTTCTCCCAGGTTGAGGAAGGGTAAAATGAAGCCGGCAAAACGTGAACACAAGGCCCTGATGCAGCGCTGATGTCACAGGCTCCGCATTCACCAGGGTCCATTGGCAACCCCTGTCATCCTCCCTTTGGTACTATATGGTCTGGCCAGGCGTCAGGTACCGCTACAAGAATGCCTTAAATCAAAAAGCATATCAGTTAGCTCAAGACAGGGAATTGCATCACATGTTATAAGAATATCAGGTCACAAACACTGAACATTAAGTCCCTTTGCAAACAGCACTTGCACTGTATTAGTCTTTTGCTACATAAGCCATACAGTGACACTTATATTGAAAAGTGACAGGCAAAAGGGGAAAATATTCAAAAGTGGAAAAACCCAGTGCAGCTTTCTGCCTCTATTAGAGATGAATAATACAGAAGTGGAAACCTTGAGTATCAATTGATACAAAGGAGGCATAATTTGTAAAGTAAATAACATTACTTCATTTGATTTAGTTTATTTAAATAGACAACAGATTTTTTAGTGTACAAATTTACAACTTTGACTAATAGAAAGTACTGGAAAGTACTGGAAATGTGCTAGAGTTGCCCATATAGATTTAGATAATAATAATAATAATAATAAATAAAAATCAGGAAATGAATAAAACAAGTTATTACAAGATTAGATCAGGTTCACTCTTTCTTCTTCAGATATTCAATTAAGCATTTTCTGCTGATATCTGCCCAGTATCAATACCCATCAACACTGATGCCATCTGTAGCCTTAAAGTCTTTAAGTTGCGTAGCTAAAGAGTAGAAGCAGACATCTTGAAGCCCTGTTTAAACTTTTGTCTGAGCGGAATTTGTCTGAACTTTTGTCCAGTTTCACAGCCAGAAACCACATATGCAAGTCTACACAGCAACCCAGTGAGGTTTGTGGCCAGTTTGTGATGCAGTGTGCAAAATGCTAATTGGTGGGAAATAAGCTTCAATTGCTGTTTCGCTACATTAGCCTCAAAAACAAAAACCAAGCATGTCTTGGCTGATTAACTACAACAGTATAAATCAGATTTTTTGCTGTACTGTTGCTTTAAAAGGCTAAACGGGTTTAGTCCCTCACCTTGGGTGTCATGTTGTGAGTGATGCAGAACTGCAGATGAGCAATGATGCTCTCCATGCTGTGGTAGGGCTGCTGCCATGTGGTGCGCAGGTACTTTTGCATGGCCCGGGCCATCGGAGCAAAGATGGCCTGAGCTGCTTCCCGTGGGTCCATCACCTTGTACAGGTGTTTTGGAGACATGGCCTGCGGTCAGCAGAATGTCTGGTCAGCAGCGGTCCTTGCCTGAGTGTGTATAAGGAAGCAGACAGTAGCTTACCTTCACCCAGGGAGTAGACTTGAAGCCAGACATCTTTTTGGAGAGGATGGACTTGGGGAGATTGAGCATACTGGAATCATCCTCCTCCTCCTTATCGTACATTAGATGTGTCTAAGACTCTACTGTAATCCACATTAAATGGCATTCTTTACATTCTCTTGATGTTCTGGGACATTACTGTGGTATCAGAGACCTCCAATAGAGAAAAGTGAAGCTGCAATTACAACTATGAGTTAAAAAAAAAATAAAAACATCAGTAAAAAACTACTAGTGCAGGGATGGACATCTCCAGACCTGGAGCGGCACTGTCCAGCAGAGTTTGGTGATTTACCTGCTCTGAAACACGTGACTGAACTCATTTGTTAACGGGCAGGTTTAGTGGCTGTGCTTGAGTAGAGGAACTACCTAACCGTGCTGAAGTTGTGCACCCCTGTGGTAGTGGGTGACACCACATCCAGTCATAACCTTACTTAACCCAAAATGGCAGAATTAAACTAACAACCACAACAGAAAGTGAATTCACACCGATGTATGAAAAGGACACAACATGCAAATTAGCTCTGTATAAGAAACTAAGTCTTAAAGTGCTACTAGCCCTGCTTCTCAAAAGCACAGTAAATGCTGAAATCATACCAGAGAGTTTGGGGTGATGCTCCAGCGCAGAGAGACATAGAGGCCTTCGCAGGGCATCCCTTGAGGCTCCAATGAGTCCAAAAAGGCAAAAACGCCCAAAATGCCACTCAGAACAGGTCAGGCAAACTGCCAGCACTCCAGAGAAAACAAGTGACATGAACACTTCAAGTTTCCAAGAAGATGGCTGTCAAGAATAATTATTCTCCTGTATTAGTCATCGTGATCATCGACCATGTACCTTTTTCCCTATATGTAGAAAAGCAGGAGGAGGAGCCACAGTTTTGGGAGGAGTTTGCATCATGTTAGGGGGGATGCTTGTCAGCTGCAGGGTCTGGCAATCTAGTCCAGATTGATGTGAAAAAACTGGGAAGGTTTTCTCTTACTCACTTGCTGAGTGAAGGCCCTTGTATCTGATTTTAGTCGTCCCCTTACCATAAATTACAACATACACAGATCAGGCATAACATTATGACCACCTCCTTGTTTCTACACTCATTGCCCATTTTATCAGCTCCACTTACTATATAGGTGCACTTTGTAGTTCTACAGTTACAGACTGTAGTCCATCTGTTTCTCTGCATACTTTGTTAGCCTCCTTTTACCCTGTTCTTCAGTGGTCAGGACCACCATGGACCCTCACAGAGCAGGTACTATTTGGGTGGTGGATCATTCTCAGCACTGCAGTAACACTGACGTGTTGTTGGTGTGTTAGTGTGTGTTGTGCTGGCACGAGTGGATCAGACACAGCAGTGCTGCTGGAGTTTTTAAACACTGTGTCCACTCACTGTCCACTCTATTAGACACTCCTACCTTGTCAGCCCACCTTGTAGATGTGAAGTCAGAGACGATAGCTCATCTGCTGCTGCACAGTTTGTGTTGGTCATCCTCTAGTCCTTCATCAGTGGTCACAGGACGCTGCCCACAGGACGCTGTTGGCTGGATATTTTTGGTTGGTGGACTATTCTCAGTCCAGCAGTGGCACTGAGGTGTTTAGAAACTCCAGCAGCACTGCTGTGTCTGATCCACTCAGGCCAGCACAACACACACTAACACACCACCACGTCAGTGTTACTGCAGTGCTGAGAATTATCCACCACCCAAACAGTACCTGCTATGTGAGGGTCCTTGGGAGTCCTGACCACTGAAGAACAGGGTAAAAGGAGGCTAACAAAGTATGCAGAGAAACAGATGGACTACAGTCTGTAACTGTAGAACTACAAAGTGCACCTATATAGTAAGTGGGGCTGATAAAATGGACAATGAGCGTAGAAACAAGGAGGTGGTCATAATGTTATGCCTGATCAGTGTATGTTGTAATTTATGGTAAGGGGACGACTAAAATCAGATACAAGGGCCTTCACTCAGCAAGTGAGTAAGAGAAAACCTTCCCAGTTTTTTCACATCAATCTGGACTAGATTGTAGAAACAAGGAATGTTTCATAATGTTATGCCTGATCAGTGTATGTACATATACAGTAGTAGCAGTTAGTAGTAACATTAGTGCACATGGCATGGGTGATGTGCACATCTGTGAAGGCACCATTAATGCTGAACTATATATACATGTTTGGCAACATGGGAAAACATTTCACTTTCAAAACTACAGTAGTTGGTCTCCTCAGTTCCCAAACGCGTACAGAGTCTTGTTAAAAGAAGAGGTGTGTGTATATATATATATATATATATATATATATATATATATATATATATATATATAGTGGTGTGAAAAAGTGTTGCCCCCTTCCTGATTTCTTATTCTTTTGCATGTTTGTCACACTTAAATGTTTCACCAAACAACAATCACTTGTGAACAACTGATTGCCCCCCCCCTTAAAACATAAATTAACTGTGGTTTATCACATCTTTGGAAATCTGTTCAATTTTCCTAGCCACACCCAGGCCTGATTACTGCCACACCTGTTCTCAATCAAGAAATAACTTAAAAAGGACCTGCCTGACAAAGTGAAGTAGATCAAAAGATCCTCAAAAGCTAGACATCATGCTGCGATCCAAAGAAATTCAGGAACAAATGAAAAACAAAGTAATTGAGATCTATCAGTCTGGAAAAGGTTATAAAGCCATTTCTAAAGCTTTGGGACTCGAACCACAGTGAGTGCCATTATCCACAAATGACGAAAAACATGGAACAGCGGTGAACCTTCCCAGGAGTGGCCCAGGGGCGCAGCGACGACCCATCCAAGAGGTCACAAAAGACCCCACAACAACATCCAAAGAACTGCAGGCCTCACTTGCCTCAGTTAAGGTCAGTATTCATGACTCCACCATAAGAAAGAGACTGGGCAAAAATGGCCTGCATGACAGAGTTCCAAGATGAAAACCACTGCTGAGCAAAAAGAACATAAAGGCTTGTCTCGGTTTTGCCAGAAAACATCTTGATGATCCCCAAGACTTTTGGGAGAATATTCTGTGGACTGATGAAACAAAAGTTGAACTTTTTGGAAGGTGTATGTCCCATTACATCTGGCATAGAAGTAACACAGCATTTCAGAAAAGGAACATCATACCAACAGTAAAATATGGTGGTGGTAGTGTGATGGTCTGGGGCTGTTTTGCTGCTTCAGGACCTGGAAGACTTGCTGTGGTAAATGGAACCATGAATTCTGCTGTCTACCAAAAAATCCTGAAGGATAATGTCCGGCCATCTGTTCGTGACCTCAAGCTGAAACGCACTTGGGTTCTGCAGCAGGACAATGATCCAAAACACACCAGCAAGTCCACCTCTGAATGGCTTAAGAAAAACAAAATTAAGACTTTGGAGTGGCCTAGTCAAAGTCCTGACCCGAATCCAATTGAGATGCTGTGGCATGACCTTAAAAAGGTGGTTCAGGCTCGGAAACCATCCAATGTGGCTGAATTACAACAATTCTGCAAAGATGAGTGGCCAAAATTCCTCCACAGTGCTGTAAAAGACTCATTGGCAGTTATCGCAAACGCTTGATTGCAGTTGTTGCTGCTAAGGGTGGCCCAACCAGTTATTAGGTTTAGGGGGCAATCACTTTTTCACACAGGGCCCTGTAGGTTTGGATTTCTTTTACCCTTAATAATAAACACCTTCATTTATAAACTGCATTTTGTGTTTACTTGTGTTATCTTTGTCTAATGTTTAAATTTGTTTGGTGATCTGAAACATTTAAGTGTGACAAACATGCAAAAGAATAAGAAATCAGGAAGGGGGCAAACACTTTTTCACACCACTGTATATATATATATATATATATATATATATATATATATATATATATATATATATATATATATATATATGTATATAGCTGCTGACGAAAGAAAATCTCCATTTTTGATGTTTTTCAGTTTTTGACATAATTTGAAAACACCTGTTACCCTTTACGTTGTGTGTAAATTTCATGATGAATGGACTAAAGCAAAATGATTTGGAAAAAAGTCTGGTTCCATTGATTTTATTTAAAGTAAAGTAGTTTTTTTCCTTCTCCTGTAAAGTTAACATTTTGGAGATATGAGGTTTTGTTCCGACAGTAGCAATATATAAATAACAATTTACACCATCTGTTTCTTTCTCATATGTACACTGAATGGTATCTGATAAGAGCATCATTATGGGGAAGCAAATCGAGGCCTAGTGGACCACATGCTTCCTCATGACAGACAGCGTGACATGCAAAGGAAATACTGACACTTATACCACCCACCCACAAACACTCAAAACTAGTTACAAAGTAAATCAACAAGAGGTACACTTCAAGCAAAAGGACAAAGTTATATGAAAAGAATTCAAGAATGTTTTGCGTAATTTGAAAACTCAAGAAGACTCAAGAAAACCCTTGAATGTTGTTTCCTTCTCCGTCTAGGAGAGGTTCTGTGTATAGCGACGATATATATTTCAACAAAACATCATTTGTCCAGGGGGACGCAAACCTTTGCATAAATTAACACACACACACACACACACACACACACACACGTATGTTCTATCTAATTCATAAAATATCAACTATATTTTTGAAAACAAGATTCTTGTCACTTTTTCCCGTACAAACCTGTTGGGACGCTGTACAAAATGTAAATTAAAAAATGCAATGATGTGCAAATAATTTAAAGCCTATATTTAATTGAAAACAGTATAAAAACACATCAAATGTTGAAAAATTGTATTGGTTTTTGAAAACTTTATTAAACCACCTGGTGGTTAATTGTCAACAGGTCAGGAACATGACTGGGTATAAAAAAGCATCCCAGAGAGGCTGAGTCTTTCAGAAGTAAAGATGAGGAGGGGGTCACCACTGCACAGGCAAACAGTGCAACAATTCAAGAATAACATTTCTCAATGTAAAATAGCAAAGAACTTGGAAATTTCATCATCTACGGTGCATGATATTAAAAGATTCAGAGAATCTGAAGAAACGGATTAGGCCGAAAACCAGTATACCCTGGCCTTGATCTTCTGGCGCTCAGGCCGCACTGCATTAAAAACAGACATGATTCTGCAGTGAAAATCACTGCATGGGCTCAGAAACACTTCCAAAACCTGTGATCACAGTTCATCGCTGCATCCACAAATGTAAGTTGAAACTCTACCATGCAAAGAAGAAACCAGAAGATGCTTCTCTGAGCCTTAACTCATTTAGGATGGACTGAGTGGAAGTGGAAAAGTGTCCTGTGGTCCGGTGAATCAAAATCTGAAATTCTTTTTGGAAATCATGGACACTGTGTCCTCTGGGCTGAAGACCAACCGGCTTGTTATCAGCACACAGTTCAAAAGCCAGCATTTGTGATGGTACAGGGGTGCATTAGTGCACATAGTATGGGTGACTTGCACATCTGTGAAGGCACCATTAATGCTGAACAGGTTAAGGCTATTCTGTCAACATATGCTGTCATCCAGACCACATCTTTTTTCAGAGAAGGCCTTGCTTATTTCAGCAAGACAGAGTCAAACCACTTTCTGCACATACTACAACAGCATGGCTCTGTATTAAGTTGAGTTCAGATGCTAATCTGGCCTGCCTGCAGTCCTGACCTGTCACCCACTGAAAACATTGGGGGCATTATGAAATGAAACATATGACAAAGGAGACCTCCAACTGTTGAACAGCTGAAATCCTACATCAAACAAGAAGTGGAAAAAATTCACTTTTAAAACTACAGAAGTGTCTCCTCAGTTCCCAAACACTGTTGTTAATAGAAGAGGTGATGCAGCACAGTGGTAAACATGCCCCCTCCCAACTTTTTTTTAGAACGTGCTGCTGGCATCCAATTCAAAATGGGTGTATATTTTTCAATAGACCACTGTAGTCGTGCGTCATTCTGTA
Source organism: Colossoma macropomum (assembly GCF_904425465.1). Taxonomy (NCBI): domain Eukaryota; kingdom Metazoa; phylum Chordata; class Actinopteri; order Characiformes; family Serrasalmidae; genus Colossoma; species Colossoma macropomum. The sequence continues at coordinate 731 of NW_023495988.1, read as the reverse complement.
GTCCTCGTTATGCCCATATTAGGAACTCCGGGTCTAAGCCCCATTTCTCTATGGCCGGAATGAATAGGGTTTTCGGAAAATCGCCTCTATCGCACCGTGTTCAATAAAAATGTGCAGAACCCGATACGTTTTGTCCTGTGAACATTCTTCTCCCGAATACCACTGGATCCTCCGAAATTACGAGGTTGTTAAAGAGCCTTAATACTAATATTGATACATGCGAGCTAAAGCTACTGTGCATCAATTTGATGTCACTAAGCTACACGAAACTAAGGCGGGCTGTGTCGGTGCTCTAACGAGCTGTGCTACTTTATCAAAATCTTCTACCATAGCGCATAATTACAGGTATTACCATAAATAAAACCTCTGGGAGGGATTTTTTATGTAAAAGAATGGGATCATTTCTTGAACACTGAACCGCATAAAACATTTTAACAGTGCTGTTATATTTTTAAGAGCTTTTAAACTCGAGTTATAGTGAGCTGCTCCGCTCGCCAATCAATCAATTTTTGATATTACGCGGGGAATAGTAAGTGGCCAGACTCCTCATAAACCGGCTCTGTAATTTGACAAACACTGTATCACTCCGCTAAGACACCGTTGCTAAGCAACGAGTTTGACAGCTGTAGGAGACGCTCAAGCCATTTGAACATTTTTACTTATTACTTTCCGCACAAACAGACTACGCATACAGATGGTGTGTGTTTGTGACTTGTTTGTTGCTTAATTGT
>NW_023495987.1:0-56351 GCF_904425465.1 Colossoma macropomum | reverse complement strand
TTTTTTGAGAGAGCCAGCAGCAGACAGAGAGAGAGAGCAAGCAGGAGAGAGAGAGAGAGAGAGAGAGAGAGAGAGAGAGAAAGAGAGAGAGAGCAGGAGAGAGACAAAGAGATGCACCTGAAGACGAGTCCCAGAGAAACACTGCAGTTTAAGGCACTACAGACCCAAGAACTGAACCCTGAGAAGAGCTCCCTCAGTCAGCTGGTTCTGAGGCTTATTAACCCTCTAACAGATCCTAACACACAGCAGCCTCGCTCCAGCACTGCTTTACAGCCCAAACTAAACATCAATCACACCATCAAAAACAGTAAGAATGACTATCTGGAATATTGGGGAAAAGAAATGAACACTCAGAGTAAATTAGAGCTCTATCAGGCCCTAAAAACGGAGTATGAATTGGAAGAGTATCTCCTGACTGTCAGAGATACAAAGCAGAGACAGATCCTGACCAAGTACAGACTCAGTGACCACAGCCTGGCCATAGAACAGGGCAGGTATAAAAAGTCCTGGCTGCCCAGAGAGGAGAGGCGGTGTGGTCACTGTCTGACAGGTGAGGTCGAGACAGAGATGCACTTCTTCTTCACTGTGAAAAATACAAACAGGCAAGAGAAATGTACACAAACAAAGTCAACAAATTAATCCCAGATTTTGAAAAATGTACGGAATTGGAGAAATTACGAATATTCCTTGGAGAGGGGCTCACAGCCCCCCCTCACTGCCAAATACGTAACAACATGCCACCGCCTGAGAGACAGTGGGTAACAGCCCCCCCATACCCCCACCCTCCTGACCCCCATCCCACATACCCCCACTCTACTTACCCACACCCTCAATACCCCCACTCCACTTACCCCCACCCTCCATACCCCCACTCCACTCACCCGCACCCTCCATACCCCCACTTTACTGACCCCCACTTTACTGTGATTATAATAATTCATGTGGTTATTATTTATGTTTTTTTATTCTGTTTTCATTATTGTTTCTGTTGTTCACTTCTACTGTTGTGATGCTTTAGCAATACTGTACCTCACAGTCATGCTAATAAAGCTATTCTGAACAGAGAGCGAGAGAGAGAGAGCAGGAGAGAGAGAGAGAGAGAGAGAGAGAGAAAGTGTATGTACGGTGTAGAGATGAAACGATATAAAAATTTCATATCACAATTATCATGACCAAAATTATCACGATTATCGGTATTATCACGATATTGTTCAAATGTGTTGAAAAGTAAAATAAATAAGAAAATAAATACTGATACACAAACTGAAACTCGTTTCACCAACTTTTATATTAACACAAATAGAATTGGAAGCAATATGCACTTTTTGTTTGCATAAACATAAAAAAATAAGGTCAATACATTTTTAGTATTACTTTTGTATTACTTACAATACTTGTAATACTCTGTAAACAAAAGAATAGCAAATGTATTATTATTACTGTTATTATTAGTACTGTTATTATTCTTATTAATACTGTTGTAACTTTATTATTATTATTATTATTATTATTATTAATTACAATAACTAGGGATTTCCCTGCATAGAGAATTAAAGCTGGACCAACTCTGAGGTGGGTCTTAATGGAAAATTACTACTTCTAAGAAGTGCTGCACTCGGGGGATTTCTGTCCGAACTGCAGCTGCAGCATTATTGTGCCGTTGTGGCGCTGAACCTCTAATCAACACAGCGCACCAGGAAAAACAGCCAAAATCACAGAGGAATTGCGTGACCGCGCTGTGAGCTGCAGACAGTGTAGAACTCACACAGCGTGTCTTCACCTGTGGAGCTGCTTCTCTAAAAGCATTTTAAAACTCAAACGTAACTTAAAATTAACGCGCATCTGAGCTGCAGCAGAAACACTCCTAAAGTTTAATCTCTGAAACTCTGCTTTTCCCAAAAGCAGCACTCAGCGTTTAATCTCGCGAGGTCCCGTCTCAAAGCACACTATCCTCCCTATGTAGTGCACTTCGTGGATCATGGAATAGCAAATTCTTCACCCAAAGAGTGCAGGAAACGTTCGACTAAGTCATCTATAATCAACATTAACAACAGGTTACAAATTCCCTATTTAAAACTCAACTGCTGGTTAATGATGATCGTGTTTGTTTGAACAGTAGCGCCCTCTGTAGGGGACACTGAGTGATCTGAGACGGTGTTATTCTCTTCTCAGACAGTAAACACTGCAAGCGAGACGAGAAAGGGGAGCTGTGCAGATTGAACTTCTGCAGCGTCTCGTTAACTCAGAGCTCATTTTGGAGACTCTGCTCCACAGAAATGTGTTAAAAGCTTTAGTTTCGATTCACAGTACTCAAAGCTTCATTTTATATGATTAACGAACCATAAGCATAAGTTAAACCACACAAACCATGACATTTCTTCTATTTCGAAGTCCCCACAGACTTCTCCGTTAAAGTTAACCTTGCATTCTTGCAAGTAGCAGGTGGTGGTCGCAAAGATGACTTGTAAGGTTTGATGTGTTGCCCCCTTTCGCCGCTGTTTTCTTTCGGCCTGTTCTGCAGACAGGGTGGTCATCTTCAATTAGCTTTCCTTCTGCACCGTTATAAACCCAAAACATGACCAAACGTCAGACTTGGTCTTCTTAGAAGGCTGAAATATCTCTGAATCTCCGAGTTTTCACACCGCGGTAATCGTCCGCGGTTTTAACGATACTTTAAAGTTCAAACGGTACTACTAACCGTCATTAATTTTACGGCGGTTTACCGTGAAACCGGTAACCGTTTCAACTCTAATACGGTGCACATGAACGGTGCGTATGTACGTTGTGTATGTATGTTGCATGTGAACCATGTGTATGTGTGGTGCGTATGAGCGGTTCGTATGAGCGATGCGTATGAGCGGTGTGTATATGCAGTGCGTATGAACGGTGCTTATGTACGTTGCATATGAACGGTGCGTATAAACGGAGTTTATGTACGGTGTGTATAAGCGGTGCGTATGTGCGGTGTGTATGAGTGGTGCGTATGTGCCGTGTGTATGAGGTGCTTATGTACGTTGCATATGTATGTTGTGTGTGACCGGTGTGTATGTACGGTGCGTATGAATGGTGCTTATGTACGTTGCTTATGAATGGTGCATAAGAACAGAGTTTATGTGTGGTGCGTATGAGCGGTGCGTATGAATGGTGCTTATGTACTTTGCATATGAACGGTGCATATGAACGGAATTTATGTACGTTGCGTATGTGCGGCGCATATGTATGTTGTGTATGTACAGTGCGTATGTGCACTGCGTATGAATGGTGCTTATGTACGTTGCATATGAACGGTGCATAAGAATGGTGCGTATGAAGTTTATGTACGGTGTGTATGTGCAGTACATATGTATGATGTGTATGTATGGTGTGTATATGCAGTGCATATACACACCATACATAGTGTGTTGCGTGTGAACGGTGTGTGTACGGTGCGTATGTGCGGTGTGTATGAGTGGTGCATATGTGTGGTGCGTATGTGCGGTGTGTATGAGTGGTGCATATGTGTGGTGCGTATGTGCGGTGTGTATGAGTGGTGCGTATGTGCGGTGTGTATGAGTGGTGCGTATGTGTGGTGCGTATGAGTGGTGCGTATGTGCGGTGCGTATGAGTGGTGCGTATGTGCGGTGTGTATGAGTGGTGCGTATGTGTGGTGCGTATGTGCGGTGTGTATGTGTGGTGCGTATGTGTGGTGCGTATGTGCGGTGTGTATGAGTGGTGCGTATGTGTGGTGCGTATGTGCGGTGTGTATGTGTGGTGCGTATGTGTGGTGCGTATGTGCGGTGTGTATGAGTGGTGCATATGTGTGGTGCGTATGTGCGGTGTGTATGAGTGGTGCGTATGTGCGGTGTGTATGAGTGGTGCGTATGTGTGGTGCGTATGAGTGGTGCGTATGTGTGGTGCGTATGAGTGGTGCGTATGTGTGGTGCGTATGAGTGGTGCATATGTGTGGTGCGTATGTGCGGTGTGTATGAGTGGTGCGTATGTGTGGTGCGTATGTGTGGTGTGTATGAGTGGTGCGTATGTGTGGTGCGTATGAGTGGTGCGTATGTGCGGTGCGTATGAGTGGTGCGTATGTGCGGTGTGTATGAGTGGTGCATATGTGTGGTGCGTATGTGTGGTGTGTATGAGTGGTGCGTATGTGTGGTGCGTATGTGTGGTGTGTATGAGTGGTGCGTATGTGTGGTGCGTATGAGTGGTGCGTATGTGCGGTGCGTATGAGTGGTGCGTATGTGCGGTGTGTATGAGTGGTGCATATGTGTGGTGTGTATGAGTGGTGCGTATGTGTGGTGCGTATGAGTGGTGCGTACGTGCGGTGCGTATGTGTGGTGCGTATGTGCGGTGTGTATGAGTGGTGCATATGTGTGGTGCGTATGTGCGGTGTGTATGAGTGGTGCGTATGTGTGGTGCGTATGTGCGGTGCGTATGTGCGGTGTGTATGAGTGGTGCGTATGAGTGGTGCGTATGAGTGGTGCGTATGTGCGGTGCGTATGTGTGGTGCGTACGTGCGGTGTGTATGAGTGGTGCGTATGTGTGGTGCGTACGTGCGGTGTGTATGAGTGGTGCCTATGTGTGGTGCGTATGTGTGGTGTGTATGAGTGGTGCGTATGTGTGGTGCATATGAGTGGTGCGTATGTGCGGTGTGTATGTGCGGTGTGTATGTGTGGTGCGTATGTGCGGTGCGTATGAGTGGTGCGTATGAGTGGTGCGTATGTGCGGTGCGTATGTGTGGTGCGTACGTGCGGTGTGTATGAGTGGTGCGTATGTGTGGTGCGTATGAGTGGTGCGTATGTGTGGTGCGTATGAGTGGTGCGTATGAGTGGTGCGTATGAGTGGTGCGTATGTGCGGTGCGTATGTGTGGTGCGTACGTGCGGTGTGTATGAGTGGTGCGTATGTGCGGTGTGTATGAGTGGTGCGTATGTGTGGTGCGTATGAGTGGTGCGTATGAGTGGTGCGTATGTGCGGTGCGTATGTGTGGTGCGTACGTGCGGTGTGTATGAGTGGTGCGTATGTGTGGTGCGTATGTGTGGTGTGTATGAGTGGTGCGTATGTGTGGTGCATATGAGTGGTGCGTATGTGCGGTGTGTATGTGCGGTGTGTATGTGTGGTGCGTATGTGCGGTGTGTATGAGTGGTGCGTATGTGTGGTGCGTATGAGTGGTGCGTATGAGTGGTGCGTATGTGCGGTGCGTATGAGTGGTGCGTATGTGCGGTGCGTATGTGCGGTGTGTATGAGTGGTGCATATGTGTGGTGCGTATGTGCGGTGTGTATGAGTGGTGCGTATGTGTGGTGCATATGAGTGGTGCGTATGTGTGGTGCGTATGAGTGGTGCGTATGTGCGGTGTGTATGAGTGGTGCATATGTGTGGTGCGTATGTGCGGTGTGTATGAGTGGTGCATATGTGTGGTGCGTATGTGCGGTGTGTATGAGTGGTGCGTATGTGCGGTGTGTATGAGTGGTGCATATGAGTGGTGCGTATGTGCGGTGTGTATGAGTGGTGCGTATGTGCGGTGTGTATGAGTGGTGCGTATGTGCGGTGTGTATGAGTGGTGCATATGTGTGGTGCGTATGTGCGGTGTGTATGAGTGGTGCGTATGTGCGGTGTGTATGAGTGGTGCGTATGTGTGGTGCGTATGTGCGGTGTGTATGAGTGGTGCGTATTAATGGTGCTTATGTATGTTGCCTATGCATGTTGCGTGTGAACGGAGTGAATGTACGGTGCATATGAACGTTGTGTATGTATGTTGCGAGTGAACCATGTGTGCGTGCGGTGTGTATGAGCGGTGCGTATGTGCGGTGCGTATATGCAATGCATATGAACGGTGCTTATGTACGTTGCATATGAACGGTGCGGTATGTATGTACGGTGTGTGTGTGTACTGTGTGTACGGTGTGTGTGTATAATGTGTATGTGCGGTGCATTTATACTGTGCATATGTACGGTGTGCATGTATGATATACATATAGTTCATATGTATGAACTGGATGTACGGTGCTTATGTACTGTGTGTATGAACTGTATCTACGGTGCATATGTGCGGTGCGTATAACCGATGTGTATGAGCAGTGCGTATATATGGTATGTTTGTATGGTGTTTATGTACACTTCGTATATACGGTGTGGATGTACGTTGCGTGTGTACGGTGCATATATACGGTGCGTGTGTATGGTGTGTGTGTACGGTGCATGTGTACGGTGTGTGTGCACAGTGTATGTGCGGTGCGTATGAACGGTGCGTATGTACGATGCATGTGTACGGTGCGTATGTACAGTGTGTACGTATGTTGTGTTTGTACGGTGTGTTTGTACGGTGCGTATGTACGGTGCGTATGTACGGTGCATATGCACGGTGCGTGTGTACAGTGTGTACGTATGTTGTGTTTGTACAGTGCGTGTGTACGGTGCGTATGTACGGTGCGTATGTATGGTGCGTGTGTACAGTGTGTACGTATGTTGTGTTTGTACGGTGTGTTTGTACGGTGCGTATGTACGGTGCGTATGTACGGTGCATATGCACGGTGCGTGTGTACAGTGTGTACGTATGTTGTGTATGTACGGTGCGTATGAATGGTGTGTATGTGCGGTGCGTATGAATGGTGTGTATGTACGGTGCTTATGTGCGGTGTGTGTACGGTGTGTATGTGCGGTGCGTATGTACGATGTGTATATACGGTGCGTATGTACGGTGTGTATGTATGGTATACATACAGTTCATATGTATGAACTGTTTGTATGGTGCATATGTGCGGTGTGTATGAATAGTGTGTATGTACACTGCGTGTGTACGTTGCGTATGAATGGTGTGTATGTATGATGTGTGTGTGTGTACAGTGTGTATATACGGTGTGTATGAATGGTGTGTATGTATGATGTGTGTGTGTGGTGTGTGTGTGTACAGTGTGTATATACGGTGTGTATGAATGGTGTGTATGTATGATGTGTGTGTGTGGTGTGTGTGTACAGTGTGTATATACGGTGTGTATGAATGGTGTGTATGTATGATGTGTGTGTGTGGTGTGTGTGTGTACAGTGTGTATATACGGTGTGTATGAATGGTGTGTATGTATGATGTGTGTGTGTGGTGTGTGTGTACAGTGTGTATATACGGTGTGTATGAATGGTGTGTATGTATGATGTGTGTGTGTGGTGTGTGTGTACAGTGTGTATATATGGTGTGTATGTACGGTACATCTAGAGAATAAAGCACCGTGACTCGTGTAAAAGCCGTGTCTCTTTTGATGGTGTAAACACTACAACATTTTTTTTTACCACCTGTGGTTGGTAAGGCTGTAATGTTTACTGTAGGGGTGTTTTATTTACTGGTCGACGTGCTTTACTTTTGTAGACAACACAAAGAAATATCTGATGAATTTTTACTTGAAATTTTGGTTGTTAAAAAAAATTAGACTCTGTTTTAGGTTCTGTTTTATATACAGGTGATATTCAGGTAATCATAGATATTTAGACGATCGTGTGTCTGTGTGACTCTACAGCTCCAGATTACAGCTTAAAGAAACGTCTAATCTGATCTGATGTTGTTCCTCCTCAGACAGAGGAAAAGAAACTGATGAGTGTGATGTGAGGAGAGAGAGAGAGAGCAGTGAAATAAGGAGAAGCTCCAGTTTGGATCGACTGAATGATTTCTGAGGTGAGTCTTCTGTTCCTCAGTGCTGACCATGTCCAGTCCTGTGAGACTCTGTCCTGCACAGTTTAGTCTTTTCTCTGATCACAAACACCTGATTGACCTCCTGAAGGACTTTAAACTGAACTGATGTGTTAATAAATATGTTATAACAGAGAGAACATGAGACTGAATCTGTGCTCTTTTCCATGCATTTCATCCACATCTTCACAAATCTGAGATCTGAGCTCTTCTTACTCAGACCTGCACTGTCTTTCTGTCTTTAATCACATTGATTTCTTTATCAATATGACGTTTGTGTCTATTAGACTTTATGATGATCATGATGTTCCTACGTTTCTCCAGGTTTCCACCAAAGTTCAAGCAGCTCAGATGAAGAAAGCTGGAAGATTAATGGTTTAATCTGACTGTTCAGACTGGACTCATATTTGATTTAGTAGAAGGAGTTTGAGTTGAACTCACAGATGCAGTACACTGTCATTCACAGTGATGATTTATCTCCATTAAAAATACACTGTATTTACTCTGTTCTGTATAAACTGTTCATTCTGTTCACACTGAAAAGGTCAGTATTGTTTATAAGCAAAATTCATACAGTGTAAATATTCACTGTTTCCACAGAGCTTTATGTTCCTTCTATTTTATACTTTTACATTTAAGTGAATCTATTTCCATAATCTGTTCAGTTTCCTGCTTGTTTGTTTGTGTTGTGTTTCTACTCAGTCCCTGATCAAGTTAAAGACCCTCGGCACAAATGTCTGGTGGTTTCCTACCTGGCTACCTTTTTTGGGTGGTCAGTGATTTTTTCATGATTTCACAGCAGGTTCTACGAGACCTGTGCAGCACCACTAACCGCAGTGTTGGTCGGGTCACTGATATAAATGCATATTTATATCAGTGACCCGACATAGCAAGATTACGCAGGCATTAAAGAGAATAGGTTAATGAAACCCAACAACCAATACAACGTTTCCCAATGAAGCAATGCGTCCACTCTTCACAAACAGCGGTGTTATGACCCTCCTTTTATTGTTCACACTGTATTTAGACTAGTCTAGGGATAAAAGAGATAGCAACATAAAAAAAAATAGACCAGCACACTGATTTAATGCCCAAGTGAATAGACTGTATTATGTAGAAAGACAAACAGTCACAAAGGCGTTGACTTCAGGGTGGGCTGACACCAAAATAACAAACAAAAACCTCTAAAGCCACCACCCCCCCCCACCCCCATGAGTCTACCTCACCTAATTGAAAAGAAAATATGAAAAGAAAATACAGCAGGAGCTAGCCTATCTCCCTTAACGGGAAAACAGGAGAAAAATAATGTGTATCAAAATAAATGGCATCTACCCCTACATAGTTGTGACCTCTGGGGTATAGTAACAAGGAACAGGCAATATGGTATAAGTCTTAAATAGATAAAGCTAAACAACACTCCAGTTCACAAGTCTAACTGGTCTATAGCACCAAAACAACCAGGTGAACAACATTAAGAGAGCAGCACTAAAAATACACAGCTTCCTTACAAACCGCCATGGACCACATGGTGAAAACACCGTGGGCGAACTGCATCTCATGGCTGTCGCTTTTTCAAGGGCGAATCTTCATTCAGCTACCAATCACAGCACACTTGGTAGTCAGCTGACATCAGTCCCAGTCACCCAGCCTGCTGTTTCTGTGAAAAGTTTCCTGAAAAGTGTGGGCAGTAATGACACCTCTGAGTCAAAAGAAAACAGCAGGGCTGTGAACAGACCCCTTAAAAGTCTCACAAAACGTGTTCTAGTCTGAGGGAGGTACACTATATGGGCAAAAGTATTGGGACACCCGTCCTAATTATTGAGTTCGTGTGTTTCAGCCACACCCAGGTGGATAAAATTAAACACATAGCCTCCAAATATGCGTCCAAACACCAGTCCAAATACACGTCCAAAACCTGTCCAAATACGCCTCCAAACCCCCCTCCAGTAGGGGAGAACGGCATCAAGTGCATTGAAGTGCGGTGAGCTCTGCTCATATATAAGCCTGTGTGGGAGAAGAGCTTTGTTTCAGTGTGTAATATGAGCTCAGTGGTGTTTTGACTCCAAGGAAATGAGACAGAGATTCACAGCATGTTCTCTGAGTTGGACCTGCTGAAGATCAGAGCTGTGTGAGAAGATCAGCACCTGATGATGGAGGAAAACGGGGGACAGTCTCAGCAGAGGAGAGGAAGAATGAGAGAGGAGAGAAAGAAGACGAATGAACAGACTTTAACAGAGTCTAATGAAGGTGTGAGAGAAGAGCTGAGAGTCCACAGAGAGAGCCGAGCAGGTGAGTCTAATCAGAGCAGCAGAGCAGAGTTTTCTACTCCTGTACTTTAGACTGCAGTGTTTTTCTGATCTAACTCACCTGATTAACCAGCAGCTCTTCACTCAGCACTTCAGCAGCTCCAAATGAGTCTGTTAGAGCAGAAAAGGTCATTCATTATGTTCAGTAATATGAACACATAATGATTATTCACTATTACAGTTCACACACTGAGCTATCAGTGTCTGAGGAGCTCTGTGAGAGTAAACTCCACACTGTGTCTGCTGTGTGTGGGTTACTGAGGAGACTCCGCACTGTGTCTGCTGTGTGTGGGTTACTGAGGAGACTGTGAGATAACCTCTGTATACAGATTAAGTGTCCCGGTGGTTAGTTGAGTATTAAGATCGGCTCTTTACTCATATGTAAAGTGTGTGAAGTGAGCATAGTTTCCCTACACAGAACCTCAAATGAGTCAGCATCCCCCCTCATTTCAGAGTGACTCCAGTAACCCTGTCTGATGAAAACACACGCCTGCTGTATCACGATGTTGAAATTGGAGGAGAGCTGCATATTCACAAGGATACTGTAGATTTTAATGCAGAATGCAGTTTGCTGGAATATAATTAATAAGATGTATAAAATATCTGAACTTCTCACTGTACGTCTCTCCCACTATGAACCATCACGCCTACTTAAATCACAAGGTGCTGCTCACTATTAGTACCTAGAATTAATAAAGTTACATCGGGGGGAGAAGCTTCTCATACAAAGCCCCCCAGCTTTGGAATAGTCTTACTGTTAATGTTCGGGACTCAGACACAGCCTCAGTCTTTAAGTCTAAGCTAAAAATTTACTTATATAGTCGAGCCTTTGGTAAGTAGTTTTCCCTGTCGGTTCTAGACCTGCCAGAGTCTCTGCTGCTCTGCTAACACTGTAATCTGTGATCAGTCACCCATTACAGAACTGACACCCATTACAGAACTGACTCTAAGTTCTGTCAGTCACTCATTACAGAACTGACTCTAAGTTCTGTCAGTCACTCATTACAGAACTGACTCTCTGTGTGTTTTTCCTTTCTTTCTTTTCTTCGCCGAGTTGAACAGCTGCCCATCCTGTGCGTTCTGATGCTGCTGCCTCTTCTGCCTTGATCGGGTGCCACTGCTGCCAGCCCTCTGGACTGGCTTGACCACCATCAAGCTTCATGCTGTACAACGCTGTACAACCTCACCCTCACAACCTGACCCCACTGATGCTGCTGCTGCTGCTGCATGAACTAAACTAATCAAATTAATCATTTGCTCCACCTGTTTTCCCTGTTTTGTACTAACAATGTTTACTATCCGGTGTCGACCAGAGGAGGATGGGTTCCCCTTCTGAGTCTTGGTTCCTCTCAAGGTTTCTTCCGGTTTCTCTTAGGGAGTTTTTTCTTGCCACTGTCGCCACTGGTTTGCTCATGGGGGCTCGGACCCAGATTTCTTTCTGTAATGCTGATTTCTCTGTAAAGCTGCTTTGTGACAACACCTGTTGTAAAAAGCGCTATATAAATAAACTTTACTTACTTACTTACTCATCTTATTAATAGTGAGTACAGCTGTGAACAGATAAACTGACCAAATTATGAGTGAAGCTTCATATTGTTGTCACAATCATTACAGAATAAACTGAACCTCATCCAGGAGCCTGTGTTCATATCTTGGTGGGGCAGGGTGAACAACACAGTGGGCTACATTTTAACAGGATACACTTTAAACAATGTATATGTAAAGATACAGTGCCTGTAAGAAAGAACATCTAATGTAAATATTAATGTTTTCCTGTATTAGTGTATTAATGTAGTAATTAATCTGTATTTGGCTAAACGTCTAAATGAAAGGGAATAAGCTAAGAGCTCCTCCACAGTGTGAGGGTGGAAATAGATCAGTGTAGAGTTCAGGCAGGAATTCTGGAGCACAGAAAGAGACTCACTGATGTACAGGCAAGATGAAACACGCTCTGAGTGACCTTAGATCTACAGGAGGAGGTTAAGGGGGAACCTTTTCACCAATACTGCCGTCTGAACACTAAGTTGTTGTGTTCTGTTCCTGTTAATTCTTGTGGTGTCATCATGTTGAACTCTGATGAATATTAGTCTTGTTTAGGCTGTACAATAATGTATGAAGTTACAAGCAGCTCAAAGTGAAAGAGGTAGATGTTTAGTGGTTAAATCTAAATGTGTTAGTAAAAGCTTAAGATGTTCTGGTCAGAGTGTCTCGACATTCCTCACACTGGAAGGTGTCTGTATTGATTATTCTAGATATTATAGATACAGCACCTGTCAATCACAGTTAGGTTCAGTTTGTATTAGTCTTTAAAACACACTGTGGATGCTGTACTCTGTATATGTATTAAAGGGAGGGCGGAGTCTGAGAGCTGACACAAAAAAGAAAAGAGGCCTCAAAAGTCTGACATTCATATGAAACGATTTGATTAACTCGTGTCTCATAACTGTGTATCAGTGTTTTTAACAGACATTAGAGCCTTTTTCCTCATCTGTGATGTGACTGAGCTGACCTGCTGATTGGCTCCTCCTGTTTCGATTAAACTTGTATAAAATTATGAATAAAATGTGTAACATATATAACTTTCATTTTATTCATCATAAACATCACAGCGACACTCCAGATTCTCTGTTTAACAGCATATGATGCTTGTAGCTGTGTAATCAACCATGAAACATATTTAAAAGATTATAAACAAATAAAGTCACTCCATTCATTTCAACAAAGCTCTGTCCAGTTCCTCTTTCTTTCTCTCCTTTTTCATTGTTTTTATCTCCTTTCAAAGACCCAACCTCCATTCTGTATCAGTCTGGCCAATTAAATCACATGACAAAAAGAAACAACACCCTCCTTCAGTTCTATGTTTGGTCCCACATTATTTAGATGATCTACAGATACTTAAATTATCAACAAACTTTCTTGAGATACTTATGTTCTCATGTTTAGTGTTTAGGAGTAGATGTAGGATTTAGGTTGAAATGAATGTTAGACTTAGGCTTAGATTTAATGGGATCTATCACACTCAACTTTAGGTTCAGTTGTAGATAAATGGAAATTTAGTTCAATGTTAGTTAAAGACAGACTGAGCATCTACAAACTGCCTCAATCTTTCACTCAGTGGAAGGTATTGAAATTAAACTCCTCACTGTAGATAATCAAGATGCTGAGTTTGACTCAAAACACATTGTGCTGTTACAGCCACACTGAACAAAACACCTCATTTAACACAATAAAACATGTTTGCTTTCTCTTTGAATGGCAGATAAAGGTGATTTAATCATGGAACTGAACAACAAACATCACTGTCACCTCTTTAAACCTACAGTCATTTGTATAAACTGATGCTTTACTGACATCTGCTGGTCAACTGAGTGAACGAGCTGCTGCTGTTTAGTTTCTGAGATTGTTGAAACACTGAAGTGGAATTTAAGGAAGAGGATCATGTTTCATCCAGTAGTCCAGCAGTGCAGGTCAGAACACAGCTGAGCCGAACACTGAAGAGCAGACAGACTCAAACAAAAAAAAAAACAAAAGACTGACGTTCTTCTGAAACGATTTTATTAATCTAGTGTGTCATAACTGTGTATTTGGGTTTTTATAAAAAATAAAAAATGAAGTAATTTTGATTTTAAACATTATTCATAATGGAAAAAATCGTTTGTACTTAGATATTCTGCTCAGACGTCAGCAGGGTGTAATGAACATGCAGGAAGCTGTACTGATACAGTGCAGTAAGAAAACCAATAACGTAAGTTTATCCACTGATAACCTGTGGATTCCTGACAGTGTTCAGAGAAACTGACTGATCACTGTTTAACACTGTTTAACAAGGTCAGTCCCACCTCTTTACTGTGAGAAAGAATCTGATGCTGATTATTTTAAAGAAATAACAAGATTGATTGAACAGAAACACAGGACAAACAAACAAGCAGGAAACGGAACATTTTATTGGCCAATAAAGACCGTTCACACTTCTGCAGCAGCATCACATTAGACTGCTGTAATAATAATAAATGAAACAGAGAAATGAAGAATAGAAAAACACATAAAAGAACACTTTCTACGGATTATGAATACAGATCCAGTAAATGTAAAAATATAAAAAAAGAAATGAAAATAAAATATAACAGTGAATATTTACGCTGAATTCTGCTGATAAACTACTGACTGTTTCAGTGAACAGAATGAACAGTATATACAGAACAGAGTAACGACAGTGTAATAGACATAAATCATCACTGTGAGTAACAAGTTTTCTCAAACACAATTAAACCATTAATCTTCCAGCTTTCTTCATCTGAGCTGCTTGAACTTTGGTGGAAACCTGGAGAAACGTAGGAACATCATGAACATCATAAAGTCTAATAGACACAAACATCATATTGATAAAGAAATCAATGTGATTAAAGACAGAAAGACAGTGCAGGTCTGAGTAAGAAGAGCTCAGATCTCAGATTTGTGAAGATGTGGATGAAATGAATGGAAAAGAGCACAGATTCAGTCTCATGTTCTCTCTGTTATAACACATTTATTAATACGTCAGTTCAGTATAAAGTCCTTCAGGAGGTCAATCAGGTGTTTGTGATCAGAGAAAAGACTAAACTGTGCAGGACAGAGTCTCACAGGACTGGACATGGTCAGCACTGAGGAACAGAAGACTCACCTCTGAAATCAGAGAGTCGATTCAGACTTTTGCTCCTCCTTTTATCACTGCTCTCTCTCTCTCTCCTCACATCACACTCATCAGTTTCTTTCTCTCTGTCTGAGGAGGAACAACATCAGATCAGATTAGACGTTTCTTTAAGCTGTAATCTGGAGCTGTAGAGTCACACAGACACATATGATCGTCTGAATGTCTGTTTCTCAGATATTTCTTTATAGACTGTCTACAAAAGTAAAGCAGGTCCACCAGTAAGTGTAGAATAATGACAGAATACACTGACTTTAACATTACAGCCTGTCAGCCCAGCATTATTTAATACCTTATTAATAAACAAAGTGTTTATTCTGTATGGATGAATTTGCTCTATAGACGGTCATAAACATTAAAACCTATTAATAACCCAGCAGACTGTAGATGGAGCAGCAACAACAATCTAATCTACAGATTAAACCATTTTACAGTTATAAAACCAAAATGATGGCAGCAAATTAATGAGATAACCTCTCAAATCAGTAACTATATGATGTGTTTAATCAGCATCTCAGGCCTACAGAAATGTACAGTAATGAGAGGAATTTATCTCTCAGTCAGTTTATTACAGGACTCACTTCAGCATCTTCATCTAGAGCTGCTGGACTTTTGGGACGCATGAAACACAAATCAGCCTCAGAAATGAATCACATTATAGGACTGAGCGATATCTAAACTATTAGCATTACATTATCGCCCCTCACCCCCCTTCCCCAAAAAAATCAGGTCTGCAGCTCCCACCTTCTCACTGTTCTCACTGTAGTCTCCGCATTAACTGATCAATCTTTAATAGAACCACATATTAAATGATGCAACACTGAGGAGCTCAACATCTCTTAAAAACTACTGTTTATAATTAACGTTACTGAAAAAACAGTCAGTCATTCATGAGCTGCTTCTGCAGATTCCGATCAAACTGTGCAAAACTTTAATATCTCAACTCACCCACAGTTTACTCAGTAACCCACGCACAGCAGACACAGTGCGGAGTCTCCTCAGTAACCCACGCACAGCAGACACAGTGCGGAGTCTCCTCAGTAACCCACGCACAGCAGACACGGTGCGGAGTCTCCTCAGTAACCCACACACAGCAGACACAGTGCAGAGTTTACTCTATCAGAGCTCCTCAGACACTGATAGCTCAGTGTGTGAACTGTAATAGTGAATAATCATTATGTGTTCATATTACTGAACATAATGAATGACCTTTTCTGCTCTATCAGACTCATTTGGAGCTGCTGAAGTGCTGAGTGAAGAGCTGCTGGTTCATCAGGTGAGTTAGATCAGAAAAACACTGCAGTCTAAAGTACAGGAGTAGAAAACTCTGCTCTGCTGCTCTGATTAGACTCACCTGCTCGGCTCTCTCTGTGGACTCTCAGCTCTTCTCTCACATCTTCATTAGACTCTGTTAAAGTCTGTTCATTCATCTTCTTTCTCTCCTCTCTCACTCTTCCTCTCCTCTGCTGAGACTGTCCCCCGTTTTCCTCCATCAGCAGGTGCTGATGTTCTCACAGCTCCAATCTTTCAGCAGGTCCGACTCAGAGAACATGCTGTGAAACTCTCTGTTGCTGAAAATTCACCGCTGTGTCTCCAACCACAGTTTTTTTTAGTGGGAGGCGCATTTCCGCTACGCAGAGTGCACCGCAGAGAGCAGATTCTAGGAAACATAGTGAAGGGGGTGGAGAACAGGCCCTCCATCACAGCCAATCAAATAACAGTGCCGGCTTCAAGCT
This sequence comes from Colossoma macropomum, assembly GCF_904425465.1. Taxonomy (NCBI): domain Eukaryota; kingdom Metazoa; phylum Chordata; class Actinopteri; order Characiformes; family Serrasalmidae; genus Colossoma; species Colossoma macropomum. The sequence continues at coordinate 39,963 of NW_023495987.1, read as the reverse complement.
GTTCAGCTCTTCAGCTTGGGACAGTCCCTGCTGCTGCATGTTTGAGACATCAACACGTATTGTTTGTAATATAAGATCTGCTGTAAATACGGTTGCACTGAAACAGCTACAGATGTAGTTCAGTGTCTGCAGTGTTTTCCGTCTCTCTGACAGACATATTAGTGCACCAGTGTTGATTTATACACACAAACTAGGTATTTGTGAGAATAATTGATGGTAACAGTCCTAAACCACATATTACTGTACTATATATACTATACTAATGAATGGACTAATGACTGGTAGTGCACTAGTTTTGACATGTTATATATAACAGTAATGTGCTGTTTTGGACGCAGCCCCCGTCTAATGGTAGTTTGTAGTGATCTGCAAAAAAAAGAAGAATCTTTCAGTGGTGGCAGTATGATTTAGTTAGGGCGCTTGATGGTTTTCCAGCTGTCCAGTTGTAATTTGTGGTCTTCATTGGGAAGAGTGGACGCATTGCTTCATTGGGAAAGGTTGTATTGGTTGTTAGGTTTCATTAACCTATTCTCTTTATTGTGTTTATATATGTTGTACATTTTTTCTTGCTATTTTTTGTCTTGGTTGGAAAAAATATGCATTTATAACAGTGACCCAACCAACACTGCGGTTAGTGGTGCTGCACAGGCCTCGTAGAACCTGCTGTGAAATCATGAAAAAATCACTGACCACCCAAAAAAGGTAGCCAAGTAGGAACCCACCAGACATTTGTGCCGAGGGTCTTTAACTTGATCAGGGACTGAGTAGAAACACAGCACAAACAAACAAACAAGCAGGAAACTGAACAGATTATGGAAATAGATTCACTTAAATGTAAAAATATAAACAGAAATATAAACAGTGAATATTTACACTGTATGAATTTTGCTGATAAACAATACTGACCTTTTTAGTGTGAACAGAATGAACAGTTTATACAGAATAGAGTAACCACAGTGTATTTTTAATGGAGATAAATCATCACTGTGAGTAACAGGTGCTGCATCTGTGACTCAGCAAGGCTGATATTAGTGATGAAATCTTCATTAAAATAAAGAGTTCAACTCAAACACCTTCTACTAAATCAAATATGAGTCCAGTTTAAACAGAAACTATCACGTTTAAGATTATCATGTTTTCTCAAACTCAGTCAGATTAAACCATTAATCTTCCAGCTTTCTTCATCTGAGCTGCTTGAACTTTGGTGGAAACCTGGAGAAACGTAGGAACATCATGAACATCATGAAGTCTAATAGACACAAACGTCATATTGATAAAGAGATCAATGTGTTTAAAGACAGAAAGACAGTGCAGGTCTGAGTAAGAAGAGCGATGTGTGGGTAGAAGCTTCTTTCCTGTTTGGTTTATAATACGAAGTGAAAATGGTGCTGTTGCGTTTGTCCGCTCTGCAGGAAGTTGCTCTGCTCTTTTCTCTGTTAGTAGTTTCCCTCCAAACACAGCTATGTTGTGACACGGTTGTGTGTTTGCTGGTTCATTGCAGCTCCACACTGAATATAAACAACGAACACGGAAGCTCTTCTCACTGCAATTGTGGCTCCGTTTGTGTTCTGGTTTAACTGTAATGATTAACCAGTAAAATGTGTATTTAAACATCTCGAATCTCCATCAAACCTTCATTTTCAGTGGTAGGTTCATCTACAGACGGTGAACTACGATCTAAATCACTGTCTCTCTGAGTAAAAACCTCATGAGCGAGTTTGTCTTTTACTCTACGCCTCTTGAAACTATCGATTCCAGGATCTGAGAGTCCAGGATCTCTGAGAGAGATCTTGTTATGGAGTTTGAGAGATTCTGAGTGACCGTGGAAGAAGATCCACAACAGGACTGCACTGATGACCATCTAATAAAATTCTTGAACATCATGATGAGAAAAGTGCTTTTCATAATGAACTCAGTTCTATTCTGAGAATTTAGTGACCATTTTTATATTTGATTTGACCCTCTACTGCGTGAATTATTATGTATACATGATAAATGTTTTAATGCGTTTTTGTTGTTTGAAATTGCTTAAATAATGGAAATTTATGATTTTTTTTAAATTAAGTGGGTTTATTGGTAGATATAATAAAAACTAAAAAAAAGCACCATAAAATGTATTTTTTTCTCTAAATATTTCCTTTTATCCTTTTATTGAAAACAAGAACAAACCAATCCAACTTATACTCAGTAAAATGTACGACCCGATATTTACAAATATTGGAAATGAATACAATTTCAATTGGTATTTGGAATGTGTGGTAATAACATCATAATAAAGATTTCTGGTCATGTGATGCCATGAAGTATTTGTCCTTTCAAAGTAAAAGACCTGTTTTCCACAATTAAATGAGAAAAACAGATTTTATATTACTGCTTTTTAGAAAAATTACACAACCTTAAAACTCGACATACTCCATCCCCCTAAGGCCTAGTCTAAGTAGGCCAGGTTTGGGGCCTCTATGTCACACGGCTGGTCTGTAAGGCCCTGAAATGTTAGTTTCTGCCTTTCCTCTATAAAAGCATTGCCTTTTTGAGCAAATATAAAGGGTCACTGTACGCTGCCCTTTTGACCTAGGGCCTTAAAACTCAACATACTCCATCCCACTAAGGCCTAGTCTAAGTAGGCCGGGTTTGGGGCCAGGATGTCACACGGCTGGTCTCTAAGCCCCTGAAATGTTAGTTTTGGCCTTCCCTTTACAAAAGCATAAGCACAAAACAGTGAAGGCAGACAGTTTCCATTAAGTAGAACTGAGTGGCTCTGAAATAAATTTTTACAAACAAGCAAAGTTTCAGTTTAAGATTCATTTGCAACTTAGTTACAAGTTTAAGTTTAATAAAAACTTGCTTTAAATTTAGATTCATAAATGGGTTTTCCTTAAACTGGAAAACTCATTTGTGAATCTGAGGTTAAACTGCATCTGTAGGTCTCTGTTCATAAACATAAACTAGCAAAAACTAATTTACTATAAAATGAAATAGTGTTTGTATAAATTCAGAAAAAAGACACGTCAGTCACAACTGCATATGTGTACATATTTCTATATTGTGGTCTATTTACACAAAGTTAGGTTAGTTCATCATTTATGTTGAATAGACTCTCCCAAAATTTTACGCTGCTGCACTGATGTTGAACTATAGCTGGCTGACCACATTGGTAACCCTTTATTTGGAGTGGTCATTTGTAGATCATTAATTAACTCTTCCCAGAGTTTTAGCAACACATCAGCAGCATATCAGTGAATCAGCAGTAGTGAATCATCTGAATACACTGAAGTAAATATCTTGAAGATGTTCTGTTGATACATTACTTAAATTAAATAGATGTATTGTTATGTTACAAAGCAGACTTTATATTATACTTCCATTAAGCAACACCTAACCTTACCCAACATTACCTCAAACCAAACCCTAACCCTGCCACTAATCCTAACCCTAACCTGAACCCTGACCAAAACCTAATCCAGTGAAGCTCCAGGTACAGAATGGTGTCAGTGTGTCTGTAACAGCTTGTCGAGGATGTTGAGGTGGTCTGTATTAAACCTGTTACATGTTCAGTGACCCCTCAGGTTGCACATCTACAGATATGAACTCCAAACAAAGTGAAAAAACAACAGAATTCAGCAGATTATAAACAAATTTTATTTACACAGTTAATTAAAAGTCTCCTGATAATCTACTGAATGTATTCACTGCTGCTACATCACTGGTATGTTGTTGATGTTACTGAGAGTCTGTTGAGTGTTTATTTCATTTAAAACGGATCACTCAAAATAAAGTGTCCCGCAAGAGTCAGTTTTCAAACATTGTCCACAAAGTTTGTTTTTCCTATATAGCGCATAGGCCAACTTCAAATCAATGCACTTTGTCATGACAAGACAATCATTAGGCTGTAGTTCTTTGATATGTTAACACAACATAATTAGCTGATGGACTCAGTTGTGGACATGTTTTTGTGTTTGTTTATTACTTCAGCTCGAGGTCCAGATGAGGTTATGTGGAGATACAAAGCGGTGCTGAATCATTACAAGAAGAGGAAATCATTCGTGTCAGCATACAAGGCCGTAGGGGTATCCCAGAATACCATTGTGACTATGGCTCCAATTGCTGAGCTGGCAATTATTGACCCTCCCAAATTTGAGGAGCTGGCCAGCACTTTTTCCCAAAAAGAAAAGCTTCTTGATTTTGCTAAGAAAGGCCAGTAGATGTTTTTATCATGTGCTACAGACCTTAAAGTTGTGGTTCACCAAAACTTTTTAATATATATATTTATATATTTTATATTTATATATTTATATATAATTTAATTCATGTAATTTTCCCCCCAGCTCAAATGTGGTTTATTAAGCAAGACACATTTGGTGTATCACATTTGCTTCTTTAGCTTTGCACTACAGTTATGATACTAATGTAGCTAAAAAGTAATGAAAGTCTTTGGTATCCAAAATCTTATTTTCAGTGACACAGACTTCATAGATTTCTATCTTTTTTGTAATTGTTGAGCAAATTGCTTCATTTTTTATTTGTAATTGGTGAGCAAATGCCAATTAAAGTCATTGTTTAATTTCACTCTTGGCCTAGTTTGAATTCACTGATGACCGGTAAACATGTGTTAAATGCCAGTGGCTGATAAACATTTACAGCATTTAAGAAATAGTGAATGTGGTTCACTTTGGAGTAGGTACTGTCAAAAGGTTTATATATAATCAATTAATGTTTCTTAATTACGAATTACTGTATGGAGACGTCCAATCATACATGAGTGTATGTAAGGAGTGATAATGTGTTAACATGCTTATGAAATTTAAATCCATATTCACTAATAGGTTATAAGCCTTTAGAAATATTAACTAATAATGAAGAGTTTCAACTTTAGTTCAGGTACTGCAAAAAAGTCTATAACTGATTCATATATAGCTTACACATATTTGTTAACATTTTTTAGAGTTATACATATTTATTCATGACTTGTAAGTATATATAATCTAATTATGAACCGTTTTAACTTACTTTATGCACTGAAAAGGGCCCAGAACTAAAAGATCTTTTTTGATTATATGATTATTATATCTTGCCTCAATATTTAGCCATAATATAGACTTGCTGTCACGTTATTAGACTCATCTGCCTTGCTGAAGCACATTGTAGGTGAACAGGAGCACAGAGCTGCTCTTGATTGGATACCTTTGGGGGTCGGAGCCCTCTCAGCCTAGCAGTGACACTGAGGTATGTAGAACCGCAGCAGCACCACTGTGTGTTATACACTTGTAGCAGCGCCACACACTGTTCTGAGACAGCACACTGTTATACACAAGCTGCCAATCATGAACTTATGTACCTTTTCAAATTCTTAAGAACTAATGATTTGTTCATGTTTGAAAGTATGAATGGACACATTGGCAACATGAACTATCATTGATGAACATTTGCTCGTTTTCAAAGCCTCATTATCTAGTCATTTATTCATTTTCCAATTCTGATGAGCAAGTGATTCATTAACATATTTGTAAATATGAATACATGCATTGGTAACTACATGAACTGTCATTTGTAAACATTTGTTCATTTCAAATTCTCATGAACTCATCATTGGTTCACAGCTATTAATCATTAGTTAATGGTATGTTAATGAAAGTTATGATGAAGTGTCTTCAATGTATTTGTCTTCCTCAAGGGTCACTACATTCTGTCCACTTGACTGTAGCTTCTCCCTCATTGGTCAGCAGTGAGCGTAATATAATGTACAATGCGCTCTGAAGTCATAATGGACTAAAGGCTACAGGCTGTGATGACATAAAGGTGATGCAGATAAGTTCCGTCACACGGCTGTTCCACAACATTCCGTGTGGAGCCGCGAAGAGATCAGCTGCTACAATGAGCTGCCTCTGGTTCTTGTGCTGCCGAGTCCATGAGGACTCGGACACAGACAGCGAGAGAAAGGAGGAGCAGCAGAGTGAAAAGAGAAAGAAAGGAAAGAAGAAGAGGAGTGGGAGGAAATGGAAGATGCAGTGGAAGAAAGCAAGGAAGAACAACAAGAAAAAAGACGAAGAAGAAGAAGAAAAAAGGAGCCAAACAATCCAGCAGCCAGCAAAGTTGGAGGAAGAGGCTGATGTTGTGGACCTGCCAGTAGGCCTCGTGTCCGGCAGCCTTAAAAGCATCTCTCCTGAGACGCCGGAGAACACGGCACCTCCACAACAGCAGAACCTCACTGAAGAGACGGATGAAACCAAAAAACGTCTAATGAATACGCTGCTGGATGAAGTTGAAACACACATGGAGCAGTTTCTGAGTGAGTTAATGAGATAATATTCATAACAGACACTGAATAAAAGTAATGAACACCAAATATTCATAGTAGACACTGTAAAATTCATAGTGGGTACTGAATAATTTATAGCTGTGACTAAATATCCAAAGTAGATACTGAATAATTCATTGCAAATAATAAATAATGTATAATGAAGACTAAGTAGTTCATAGTAGTCACTAAATATTAATAGTAGACACTAAATAATTCACCATGGTTACTGAAAAATTCATAATGCATACAGAAGAATTTGTAGTAGTTACATAATAATTTGTAATATATACTGTATAATTCATAGTGGATACAATAGCGTTCATAGTACATACTGAACAATCATAGGAATCACCACATGTTCATAGCAGGCACCGTAAAATTCATAGTAGATACTGAATAATTCATTGCAGATACTAAATAATTCAGAATGAAGACTTAATAATTCATAGTAGTCAATAAATATTAATAGTAGATACTGAATAATCCCTATTGGATACTGTATAAATCACAGTAGATACTGATTAATTTGTAGGAGTCACTGAATATTCATTGCTGATACTCAAAAATTCATAATGGATACTGAATATTCATAGTGGACAGTAAATAATTCGTAGTGCATACAAAATAATTCATAGTAATTATATAATCATTTATAATATATATTGAATAATTCATACGGGGCATTCAATAATTTGTAGTGCATGTGAAATAATTAATACTGATTACATAACAATTTACAATAGTTATTAAATAATTCACAGAAGTCATTATATAAATAAAATTTGATAGTCAATAATTCATAGTAGGTGCTGTATAATTCACAATGGATAGTGAATAAATCATAGGAGGTAAAGAATATTTCAAAATAATCATGGAACGTTCATAACAGAGACTGAATAATTCTCAATACTCACATAAAGATTCATAGTAAATACTGAATTCGTATGAGATATGGAAAAATTCATATTTCATACTGAATAATTGAGAAAAAAGAACTGAATATTTCAGAGTAATAACTGGAAAATACATCTTAAGAGGGTGTTTTTGAAATAATTTTCAAAACTCAATAATATTCAGTGCCCGTCATATTTGACTGTATTTTTATATACAGAAACTGAGACAGTGATGATGATTGGAGAACCTCTGGAGAAACATCTGGGTAAGTAAAGAAAATGAACAGATAGTACGATGATAATAACACATTTAGTTAAAATAAAAGCAAGAATTCAGCTTAATATGATCTCTAATCTGTCTCAATTCATTCTAGATCATCCAGTGAGCACCAATGATGATGCTGCTAAAGCCATCAGAGAGCTCCTGGAGGTCCTGTTTGCTGATGCTCTGATGGCGAGTGTCCAGCCTCTGAGTGAGTAAAGGAAATAAAAATATTACAATGAAAATGAAAAAACTGGAAAACTGACCATATTTATGTGTATTAAAGCAGAAAATGAGATGATTACAAAGAAGGCTGCTGAAGCTGAAGCTGAAGCCATCGATGCGTTCATGAGCATCTCAGTCGAGGACAATGAGAAGGAACATCTGGAGGAACCTCTGGGTAAGTAAAGAAAGTAATGATGTCATGGTGGAAATACATTTAGTTCATATTGAAATGTGAATTCTAATCTGTTTTAATTCTTCATTCAAGATAATCTAGTGAGCATAACTGATGACAAGACTGGAGTCATCAGTGAGCTCCTGGAGATCCAGCTGGAGTATCCAGCGAGTGTCCAGCCTCTGTGTAAGTAAAGTTGATGAGCAGATGTCGTGATGATGATAACAAATTCTGGTTGCTTTCACACCTCCTTTGTTTGTTCCAGACCTTCAGACTTTTAAATTTGGTCTGAAGCAAAACTGCATGTGTGAAAGTTTCCTCAGACCATGGTTCAGATCAAAGGGCCAAAATTTGGTCGGTCTAAAAGAGGTGGTCTTGGTCCAGATCAAACTGAGCCATGGTTCGATTCATTTGCAGTGTGAAAGCACTTTTTTGGATGGTTCACATTTTCGGACCAATTCCAGGAAGTTGAGTCAGGCTGTCGTCACCCATCAAACAATAGAGGAAGAAAAAGAACCAGAAGAGAGTAAAATGAGCCGCGGTAGCTCACGGGGAGGAGACGGTGTATTTATTTGTAATTTGGACTCACGAAAAAGTCAAAAGTCAACATTTTTCTCCATTCAAACGTAAAAGACAAGAAGCTGAACTGACCACACGCTGACATCAGACTCTCCTCTACAAACCAATCGGTGTCCAGTACAGGGAGACACAGCCCACGGTGGTGATGATGTCAGGACGTAGGTGTGTCATGCAGAGTTCTTTAGTGCGCTCGTTAAATCGCAACCAAAACGAGCTGGATCAAATGATTACAATGTAACAAACACATGAACCTCAGTTTGGACTTTGATCAGGACTTTCAGGTCTGAAAACACCCTTAATTTATATTAACACAGGAATTCAGCTTAATATGATCTCTAATCTGTATGAATTCATTCTAGATCATCCAGTGAGCACCAATGATGATGCTGCTAAAGCCATCAGAGAGCTCCTGGAGGTCCTGTTTGCTGATGCTCTGATGGCGAGTGTCCAGCCTCTGAGTGAGTAAAGGAAATAAAAATATTACAATGAAAATGAAAAAAACTGGAAAACTGACCATATTTATTTGTATTAAAGCAGAAAATGAGATGATTACAAAGAAGGCTGCTGAAGCTGAAGCTGAAGCCATCGATGCGTTCATGAGCATCTCAGTCGAGGACAATGAGGAGGAACATCTGGAGGAACCTCTGGGTAAGTAAAGAAAGTAATGATGTCATGGTGGAAATACATTTAGTTCATATTGAAATGTGAATTCTAATCTGTTTTAATTCTTCATTCAAGATAATCTAGTGAGCATAACTGATGACAAGACTGGAGTCATCAGTGAGCTCCTGGAGATCCAGCTGGAGTATCCAGCGAGTGTCCAGCCTCTGTGTAAGTAAAGTTGATGAGCAGATGTCGTGATGATGATAACAAATTCTGGTTGCTTTCACACCTACTTTGTTTGTTCCAGACCTTCAGACTTTTAAATTTGGTCTGAAGCAAAACTGCATGTGTGAAAGTTTCCTCAGACCATGGTTCAGATCAAAGGGCCAAAATTTGGTCGGACTAAAAGAGGTGGTCTTGGTCCAGATCAAACTGAGCCATGGTTCGGTTTTGGATGGTTCACATTTTCGGACCAATTCCAGGAAGTTGAGTCAGGCTGTCGTCACCAATCAAACAATAGAGGAAGAAAAAGAACCAGAAGAGAGTAAAATGAGCCGCGGTAGCTCACGGGGAGGAGACGGTGTATTTATTTGTAATTTGGACTCACGAAAAAGTCAAAAGTCAACATTTTTCTCCAAACGTAAAAGACAAGCAGCTGAACTGACCACACGCTGACATCAGACTCTCCTCTACAAACCAATCGGTGTCCAGTACAGGGAGACACCTCCCACGGTGGTGATGATGTCAGGACATAGGTGTGTCATGCAGAGTTCTTTAGTGCGCTCGTTAAATCGCAACCAAAACGAGCTGGATCAAATGATTACAATGTAACAAACACATGAACCTCAGTTTGGACTTTGATCAGGACTTTCAGGTCTGAAAACACCCTTAATTTATATTAACACAGGAATTCAGCTTAAATATGATCTCTAATCTGTCTGAATTCATTCTAGATCATCCAGTGAGCACCAATGATGATGCTGCTACAGCCATCAGAGAGCTCCTGGAGGTCCTGTTTGCTGATGCTCTATCAGCGAGTGCCCAGCCAAAGAAGGCTGCTGAAGCTGAAGCTGAAGCTGAATCCATCGATGAGCCCATGAGCATCTCAGTGGAGGACAATGTGGAGGAACATCTGCAGGAACATCTGGGTAAGTAAAGAAATGAACAAATAGTGAGATGATATTGACACATATAATTAATATTAAAGCTTAATATGAGCTCTAATCTGTCTGAATTCATTCAAGATAATCTAGTGAGCACCAATGATGACGAAGCTAAAGCCATCAGTGAGCTCCTAGAGATCCTGTTTGACGAGGAGATCCAGATGGGGTGTCCAGCAAGTGTCCAGCCTCTGGGTGAGTAACGAACATAAAACATCTACAATAAAAATGAAAAAGCTGGAATACTGAAAGTATTTATTTGTATTAAAGCAGAAAATGAGATGGCGGCTGATGAAGCGGAGGCTGAAGCCACCAACAAATTCATGAGCATGTCTCTGGAGGACTCTGAGGAGGACCCTCACAGCAACTTGGACGATGGTGAAACAGGTGATGACCAATCTTTCGGTTAGTAATGGAAATGGTCAGTGGAAATGTATCAGGAATGAAATCAGCTGGAAAAATGATCAAATTTATTTATGTGAATGCAGACAATGAGATGACGAGGGAGATGATGTTGGCTACCAAAACCCTCAAAGACCTCTTAGGAATCAATTGTGAGGACGCTGAGGAGGAACCTGTCAAGGAACCTCTGGGTGAGTAAATGAAATGAACAGATGACAAGATTGTGGAACATCTAACACCACAGCTATGGGTGAGAAGAAGAGTCCATTCTTATGATCAGCATCATGATCACTCTGAGTTAACAGGACGAACGCTGATATTATTAATGCTGATATTATTAATGCTGATATTAATTGTAACACAGAGAATGAGATGACGTTGGCTACCAAAACCCTCAAAAACCTCTTAGGAATCCATCGGGAGGACATTGAGGAGGAACCTGTCAAGGAACATCTGGGTGAGTAAATGAAATGAACAGATGACAAGATTGTGGAACATCTAACACCACAGCTATGGGTGAGAAGAAGAGTCCATTCTTATGATCAGCATCATGATCAATGAGTTAACAGGACGAACGCTGATATTATTAATGCTGATATTAATGTTAACACAGACAATGAGATGACGAGGGAGATGATGTTGGCTACCAAAACCCTCAAAGACCTCCTAGGCATCAATTGTGAGGACGCTGAGGAGGAACCTGTCAAGGAACATCTGGGTAAGTAAATGAAATGAACAGATGACAAGATTGTGGAACATCTAACACCACAGCTATGGGTGAGAAGAAGAGTCCATGTTCATGATCAGCATCATGATCACTCTGAGTTAACAGGGCAAACGCTGATATTATTAATGCTGATATTAATTTTAACACAGACAATGAGATGACGTTGGCTACTAAAACCCTCAAAGACCTCTTAGGAATCCATCGGGAGGACATTGAGGAGGAACCTGTCAAGGAACATCTGGGTGAGTAAATGAAATGAACAGATGACAAGATTGTGGAACATCTAACACCACAGCTATGGGTGAGAAGAAGAGTCCATGTTCATGATCAGCATCATGATCACTCTGAGTTAACAGGGCAAACGCTGATATTATTAATGCTGATATTATTAATGCTGATATTAATTTTAACACAGACAATGAGATGACGAGGGAGATGATGTTGGCTACCAAAACCCTCAAAGACCTCTTAGGAATCCATCATGAGGACATTGAGGAGGAACCTGTCAAGGAACCTCTGGGTGAGTAAATGAAATGAACAGATGACAAGATTGTGGAACATCTAACACCACAACTATGGGTGAGAAGAAGAGTCCATTCTTATGATCAGCATCATGATCACTGAGTTAACAGGGCGAACGCTGATATTATTAATGGTGATATTATTAATGCTGATATTAATGTTTAACACAGACAATGAGATGACGAGGGAGATGACGTTGGCTACCAAAACCCTCAAAGACCTCCTAGGCATCAATTGTGAGGACGCTGAGGAGGAACCTGACAAGGAACATCTGGGTAAGTAAATGTAATGAACAGATGACAAGATTGTGGAACATCTAACACCACAGCTATGGGTGAGAAGAAGAGTCCATGTTCATGATCAGCATCATGATCACTCTGAGTTAACAGGGCAAACGCTGATATTATTAATGCTGATATTAATTTTAACACAGACAATGAGATGACGAGGGAGATGATGTTGGCTACCAAAACCCTCAAAGACCTCCTAGGCATCAATTGTGAGGACGCTGAGGAGGAACCTGTCAAGGAACATCTGGGTAAGTAAATGAAATGAACAGATGACAAGATTGTGGAACATCTAACACCACAGCTATGGGTGAGAAGAAGAGTCCATGTTCATGATCAGCATCATGATCACTCTGAGTTAACAGGGCAAACGCTGATATTATTAATGCTGATATTATTAATGCTGATATTAATTTTAACACAGACAATGAGATGACGTTGGCTACCAAAACCCTCAAAGACCTCTTAGGAATCCATCAGGAGGACATTGAGGAGGAACCTGTCAAGGAACCTCTGGGTGAGTAAATGAAATGAACAGATGACAAGATTGTGGAACATCTAACACCACAGCTATGGGTGAGAAGAAGAGTCCATTCTTATGATCAGCATCATGATCAATGAGTTAACAGGACGAACGCTGATATTATTAATGGTGATATTATTAATGCTGATATTAATGTTAACACAGACAATGAGATGACGAGGGAGATGATGTTGGCTACCAAAACCCTCAAAGACCTCCTAGGCATCAATTGTGAGGATGCTGAGGAGGAACCTGACAAGGAACATCTGGGTAAGTAAATGAAATGAACAGATGACAAGATTGTGGAACATCTAACACCACAGCTATGGGTGAGAAGAAGAGTCCATTCTTATGATCAGCATCATGATCACTCTGAGTTAACAGGGCAAACACTAATATTATTAATGCTGATATTAATGTTAACACAGACAATGAGATGACGAGGGAGATGACGGTGGCTACCAAAACCCTCAAAGACCTCTTAGGAATCCATCGGGAGGACATTGAGGAGGAACCTGTCAAGGAACATCTGGGTGAGTAAATGAAATGAACAGATGACAAGATTGTGGAACATCTAACACCACAGCTATGGGTGAGAAGAAGAGTCCATTCTTATGATCAGCATCATGATCAATGAGTTAACAGGACGAACGCTGATATTATTAATGCTGATATTAATGTTAACACAGACAATGAGATGACGAGGGAGATGATGTTGGCTACCAAAACCCTCAAAGACCTCCTAGGCATCAATTGTGAGGACGCTGAGGAGGAACCTGTCAAGGAACATCTGGGTAAGTAAATGAAATGAACAGATGACAAGATTGTGGAACATCTAGCACCACAGCTATGGGTGAGAAGAAGAGTCCATGTTCATGATCAGCATCATGATCACTCTGAGTTAACAGGGCAAACGCTGATATTATTAATGTGATATTATTAATGCTGATATTAATTTTAACACAGACAATGAGATGACGTTGGCTACCAAAACCCTCAAAGACCTCTTAGGAATCCATCATGAGGACATTGAGGAGGAACCTGTCAAGGAACATCTGGGTGAGTAAATGAAATGAACAGATGACAAGATTGTGGAACATCTAACACCACAGCTATGGGTGAGAAGAAGAGTCCATTCTTATGATCAGCATCATGATCACTCTGAGTTAACAGGGAACGCTGATATAATGCTGATATTATTAATGCTGATATTAATTTTAACACAGACAATGAGATGACGTTGGCTACCAAAACCCTCAAAGACCTCTTAGGAATCCATCGGGAGGACATTGAGGAGGAACCTGTCAAGGAACATCTGGGTAAGTAAATGAAATGAACAGATGACAAGATTGTGGAACATCTAACACCACAGCTATGGGTGAGAAGAAGAGTCCATTCTTATGATCAGCATCATGATCAATGAGTTAACAGGACGAACGCTGATATTATTAATGCTGATATTATTAATGCTGATATTAATTTTAACACAGACAATGAGATGACGTTGGCTACTAAAACCCTCAAAGACCTCTTAGGCATCAATTGTGAGGACGCTGAGGAGGAACCTGACAAGGAACATCTGGGTAAGTAAATGAAATGAACAGATGACAAGATTGTGGAACATCTAACACCACAGCTATGGGTGAGAAGAAGAGTCCATTCTTATGATCAGCATCATGATCACTCTGAGTTAACAGGGCAAACGCTGATATTATTAATGCTGATATTAATTTTAACACAGACAATGAGATGACGAGGGAGATGACGTTGGCTACCAAAACCCTCAAAGACCTCTTAGGAATCCATCGGGAGGACATTGAGGAGGAACCTGTCAAGGAACATCTGGGTAAGTAAATGAAATGAACAGATGACAAGATTGTGGAACATCTAACACCACAGCTATGGGTGAGAAGAAGAGTCCATGTTCATGATCAGCATCATGATCACTCTGAGTTAACAGGGCAAACGCTGATATTATTAATGCTGATATTAATTTTAACACAGACAATGAGATGACGAGGGAGATGATGTTGGCTACCAAAACCCTCAAAGACCTCTTAGGAATCCATCGGGAGGACATTGAGGAGGAACCTGTCAAGGAACATCTGGGTGAGTAAATGAAATGAACAGATGACAAGATTGTGGAACATCTAACACCACAGCTATGGGTGAGAAGAAGAGTCCATTCTTATGATCAGCATCATGATCAATGAGTTAACAGGACGAACGCTGATATTATTAATGCTGATATTAATGTTAACACAGACAATGAGATGACGAGGGAGATGATGTTGGCTACCAAAACCCTCAAAGACCTCCTAGGCATCAATTGTGAGGACATTGAGGAGGAACCTGTCAAGGAACATCTGGGTAAGTAAATGAAATGAACAGATGACAAGATTGTGGAACATCTAACACCACAGCTATGGGTGAGAAGAAGAGTCCATGTTCATGATCAGCATCATGATCACTCTGAGTTAACAGGGCAAACGCTGATATTATTAATGCTGATATTAATGTTAACACAGACAATGAGATGACGTTGGCTACTAAAACCCTCAAAGACCTCTTAGGAATCCATCATGAGGACATTGAGGAGGAACCTGACAAGGAACCTCTGGGTGAGTAAATGAAATGAACAGATGACAAGATTGTGGAACATCTAACACCACAGCTATAGGTGAGAAGAATAGTCCATTCTCATGATCAGCATCATGAGATAATAGGTTGATAATAGGTTGCTGTGGTACATGTGGTTGGTAGGGTGTTGCTAAGAGTTTGTTATGGTAACCAAGGATCCCAGGACAGACTATGAGAGAAAGGCTTGGTTACTGATTTATCTAATTTTGTTCTCTAGCTGAAATGGATATCAAGAAGACAGAGAGACACAAGAAGACAAGACAACATCCTTATTGGAAAAGAGAACAGGTACAGGTGCAGCTTTTAGTTCTAGTCATGGTCTCTAATCTATGGATTTTTAGTCCTAGTCTTGGTCCTTAGACTATGAATCTTCTAGTCCTAATCCTGCTCCCTAAACTATGGTTATTTTAGCTCTAGTAATGGTTCCAAAACTGTGGATCTTTTAGCCTTAGTCATGGTCCCAAAACTATGGATCATTTAGTCCTAGTCATAGTCCCTAAACTGTGGATCTTTTATCCTTAGTCATGGTCCCTAAATTATGAATCTTTTAGTCTTAGTCAAGGTCCGTAAACAGTGGCTCTTTTAGTCCTAGTCACAGTCTCTAATCTGTGGATATATTAGGCCTAGTCATGGTCACTAATCTGTGGATCTTTTAGTCCTAGTTTTGGTCCCTAAACTGTGGATCTTTTAGTCCTAGTCATGGTCTCTAAACTACGAAGCTTTTGGTGCTTGTTATAGTCACTAATCTGTGGATCATTTAGTCCTTATCATGGTCACTAATCTGTGGATCATTTAGTCCTAGTCTTGGTCCCTAAACTATGGATCTTTTGGTTCTAGTCATGGTCTCTAATCTGTCGACCTTTTACTCCTAGTCATGGTCATTATTCTGTGGATCTTTTAGTCCTAGTCTTTGTCCCTAAACTGTGAATCTTTTAGTCCTAGTCACAGTCACTAAACTATTAAACATGTTTTTTTATAGAGAACCCAACAAGTCTTTCTTCCAAGAGGTTCTTCTGAACAGAACGACATAAAGAACTGCGAGGATGAACACAGGCAGGTGTTCTGTCCCAGACAGGTGCAGCAACAGATGGATGGCATATCCAATGCAGTGCCGTACACCTTTACAGTCTGGAGGACAGGATGGAGAGAGGAAAACACAAGAGAAGGTCCTCGAATGGAGTGCACTCCTCCACGGACAGAGAGGAACGCTGATGGTGGAAGAGGAAGTCTGGATGATGAATCTAATGCAGTGCCGTACACCTTAACAGTCTGGAGGACAGGATGGTTCCTCTCTGAACACTGATGGAGGAAGAGAGAGATGTGGAGGAGAAACGAGACAGAGAACCTGTCAGAGACAGAGAGAAGAACAAATGGAGAAACACAAAAAGTGAAAGAAGAAATCTGTGGGTGGCCTTTAACACTGAAATACACTGATACACTTGCACTCACACACAGCCCTGAAACACTGCACTGTTTCAGCGATGTGTGCAAGTGTTTCACTGGTGTTTGTGAGTGTTTCAGAGGTGTGTGTGAGTGTTTCAGTGGTGTGTGAGTGTTTCTGGTGGTGTGTGCGAGTGTTTCAGTGGTGTGTGTGAGTGTTTCAGTGGTGTGTGTGAGTGTTTCAGTGGTGTGTGTGAGTGTTTCAGGGATGTGTGTGTGTTTCAGTGGTGTGTGCGAGTGTTTCAATGGTGTGTGTGAGAATTTCACTGGGGTGTGTGAGTGTTTTAATGGTTTGTGCGAGTGTTTCAGTGGTGTGTGAGTGTTTCAGTGGCGTGTGTGAGTGTTTCAGTGGCATGTGCGAGTGTTTTCAGTGGTTCATGCAAGTGTCTAAGGGGTGTGTGTGAGTGTTTCCTGTGTGTGTGTGTGTTTCAGCAATGTGTGTGAGTGTTTCAGAGGTGTTTGTGAGAGTTTCAGGGGTGTGTGTGAGTGTTTCAGTGGTATTGTGTGAGTGTTTCAGTGGTGTCTGCGAGTGTTTCAGTGGTGTGTGTGAGTGTTTCACTGGCGTGTGTGAGTGTTTTAATGGTGTGTGCGAGTGTTTCAGTGGTTGTGTGAGTATTTCAGTGGCGTGTGCGAGTGTTTCGGTGGTGTGTGCGAGTGTTTCAGTGGCATGTGTTAGTGTTTCAGGGATGTGTGTGAGTCTTTTAGTGGCGTGTGCGAGTGTTTCAGTGGTGTGTGCGAGTGTTTCAGTGGCATGTGTGAGTGTTTCAGTGGTGTGTGCGAGTGTTTCATGGTGTGTGTGAGTGTTTCAGTGGTGTGTGTGAGTGTTTTAATGGTGTGTGCGAGTGTTTCAGTGGTGTGTGCAAGTGTTTCAGTGGCATGTGTTAGTGTTTCAGGGATGTGTGTGAGTGTTTCAGTGGTGTGTGTGAGTGTTTTAATGGTGTGTGTGAGTGTTTTAGTGGCGTGTGCAAGTGTTTCAGTGGTGTGTGCAAGTGTTTCAGTGGTGTGTGCGAGTGTTTCAGTGGTGTGTGTGAGTGTTTCAGTGGTGTGTGTGAGTGTTTCAGTGGTGTGTGCGAGTGTTTCAGTGGTGTGTGCGAGAGTTTCAGTGGTGTGTGTGAGTGTTTTTGTGTATTTCACCCTAAACGGCCACCCATAGACATCACACACACACACACACACAGAAAAAAGAACTGACCCTCATACACACAGAATTACACACATTTAAAAAAGAAATCATACACGGAAAAACAAGACACACACAAAATAACACACACAGAAAAAAGAAACGCCATACACACACAAAATGACATACACAAACACACATAGAAGAAAAAACGGAACACACACACACACACACACACACACACACACATTGAAAAGAAATCACACACACTCAAAATGACACACACACACACACAACAAATAAATGACACACTAAAACTGACACACACAAACACATTTAAAAGAAAAAAATGCACATTGAGCTTCATGCTGTACAACGCTGTGCAGTCCTTACCCTCAGATGCTGCTGCTGCCGCTACACTATCATAAACTAATCAAATGAACTTTTGCCCCACCTGTTTTTCCCACTTTGTACTGTAATACTTTACACTAACTATGTTTGCTATCCGGTGTCGACCAGAGGAGGATGGGTTCCCCTTCTGAGTCTTGGTTCCTCTCAAGGTTTCTTCCTGTTGCTCTTAGGGAGTTTTTCCTTGCCACTGTCGCCACTGGCTTGCTCATGGGGGCTCGGACCCGGATTTCTTTCTTTTTTCTTTTCTTTCTGTAATGCTGATTTTTCTGTAAAGCTGCATATAAATAAACTTTGCTTGCTTGCTTGCACACACATATACACACACACACGCACACACACGTTCACACACGCACACACACACATACACACACACAAAAGCATCAACAAAGCATCAAATAAAAATATTAAAATATCTTGCTGTCTTGCAGCCTCTTTATTCTTTATTCTTACTGTAATCCATTTTTCAGATATTTTATTGAATAACCTGCTGAGAGAATACAGGGTTTATTAGAGTTGTTATTTATTCAAAGCGTCCATATCATAGAAAAGCTTTTTCCTCACTTTTGAAAAATTAATTAGTTCAAAGTTGTATATAAACCCTGCTGCAGTTTCAAAGGTCCAGCAGTCCATACAGTCCAAATATGTAAAATAAGCTGCAATCTATTCATGTATGTATCCACCTATTCTGCCTACAGCAGTTTAGCCCCACCCACTCAAAACTGAATTAAACTGGTTTTTGAACAATGCAGGACAGCCAATCACAGCAGAGCTTATTTACATATAGACATCAGTATTAAAGGCACTGTAACAAAAACAGCCTGTTTAATTGCAAGGAATAAGGAGAGGCTGGAAAACAGTCATGAAGAAATGAATTATGTAGAATATTTAAGAACAAAATCAAACCTCAGATGTATCAGAAAAGCGTTGACCGATCACATGATCAGTATGTTCCAGTGAAGGGAAACCTTAATGCTTCAGCAGAACAAGACAATTTTACGCTTCCAACTTTGTGTGAACAGTTTGGGGAAGAACCTTTTCTGTTCCAGCATGACTGAGTCCCAGTGCACAAAGCAGCTCCATAAAGGCCTGACTGGGTGAGTTTGGTGTGGAAGAACAACATCAGTGTCTGACCTCACAAATGCTCTTCTGGATGAATGGACAAAAATTCCCACAGACACTCTCCAAAGTCTTGTAGGAAGCTTCCCAGAAGAGTGGAAGCTGTTATGGCTGCAAAGGGGGACCAACTCCATATTAATGCCTATGGATTTAGAATGAGATGTTATAAAAGCTCCAGTAGGTGTGATGTGTAGGTGTCCCAATATTTTTGTCCATATAGTGTATATATTATTCCAATGGATACATGTTATATTGAAGAATGACAACAAATGATTTGTGTTCAAAAAAATGCATACCTTTCTCTCTCTTTGATAAGGTGGTAGAGCTCCCTGCTATACCATCCGCCATCATGTCAACCTGCCTCAGTCGCAAACCCTGTGAAAATCAACACAAAACATACAGTAGGCTGTAACTCTTCACTGTAGATTTAGCAAGAATGGGCTTTTCAAATTCGTGTGTGGACTCAGACGGTCGTCACAGACATTTTGAAAAACATTCTTTCTTGTTGTTTGCTTGTCAGAATTGTGCTGTCGTTGTGTTGTTCCTAACCTGTAAATGAACTTCATCCACTCAAAGAGAGGAATTAGTGAATGGCTGAATATGGACTTGTGCTAACAGCTTTTGTGCTACTCCGGTTCCTGTGGGACGTCTGCTGACACGTCACACATCAGTTATGAAATGAACTGAAACACATAAACTAATAAATGTACACAGCTTACATGAGGTTTGTGTTTCAGTAATGTCAGTATCTTTTCAAGGTTGTTCATTTAATATGAACCAGTGTAATCCAAGATCTGGCTCGCAGCTTTCTTCCTACGATTAAACCATGCACTTTAACATGTGGTACTGATTTATATTTGCAGTAAATGAAATAAATTTGTCAATTAACAAAAAAAAAAAGTCTAAAAAGCCTGTTAAACAGGACCAAGTAGCCTAATAAACCTAATAAAGAGAAGGACAGTGTAATGTTTTAAAATAGCCTATTCTATATGTATTACGCATTAAAAAGAATCCATAATGACAGAAAGGACAAACTAAATTCAGGCTTGTTTCAGTTTTAAAGTTATCTCACCATTCATAGGAGTCTATACATTTTCTGCTTTTTAATTTCATTTTGTGCCTGCAGATCTTTCTGACGCCTTTATCAGTTTTAACTGTCTTTTCTTTGATTTACCTCTTTCAGTTAACTTTCTAAACTCGTTCACTAAACCTGCCGTAACCGCTGCTGCTCCTGGAAATGAACTGATTCTGAAAACGGGTGGAGTGTTCGGAATTTGGCGCCGAATTCAGTTAATTGGCTACTTTGAATCTGAGACCTGTATGGTTGGGCAATGCCTTAAATCCAGTAACCAGTAAGCCAATGAGACGTCCACTGCGGAAATGGGATACGCCCTCTTCCGCTTGGTGTCTACAATGACGACAAAGCAGGCCAAGAAGCGCCGACTTGAAGGACAACCACGGTCGAGCACTTCAGCTAAGATCAGACATGGATTTGTTAGTATTGTGATCGACTGTAGAGCAGTTAGAAAGTCTAGCTATTGCTGTGCTAACGTTATTAATAGACGTCTGTTTGCTGTTTAAGAGTAGAGCATGATAGCTTTCAACCATTCTACTAAAAAAACAAACATCAGGCCTGAAACGTAAAAAATAAAAATAATAAGCATGAAATAATGTTATATCTCATAAATGAGTTTATCAGGCTACCTTTAATCTTCATCACTGGACTTGCCAAGTAATACTTACGTGGTCTGTCTCATCTGTTGGTAGGTTGGACCAGCTTAGCTAGCTAGTTTATCGCACAGCTATGTAAATATGTTAGTTTTAGTACCTCAGCGCCTTTTCTGATTATCATAATAAAGTAGCATTATGATGCGGTATGCTTTTCAGTGCGGTCAGGCTGTCCTTAGTTAATTTGTGCTCTAATTTTAGGAGTATTATGATTCTGCTTTGCGAACACGTTGTTTATGTTTATTGTTTACGGCCACAGTCAACATTCTTGCAACCAACTAAAATACTAATAACAATATGCATTCAGTTCCAATGTAGATATGCTTTACGTCATCTGAAAAGTGTTCACACAGTCTTTTCTACAGGTACAGGTAAAGTTTTGTGTGTGATATGAAGGCACATCAAGCTTGAAACATATCTGTGGTGGAAATCTTGAGGTGTCTTACATTGAACAAAACATTATACTGTAATTATGAATATATGCATATACCAGGGTCTATATTACAGCTCATAATGCAGCCCTCACTCCAATTAGATTTCATTCAACAATATCTGACAAGTGCCAACACCAGGTTTGAACCAGGGCTATGATGCAGATTAGTAGTTTTGACCATTTAATGCACCCTAATGTATACTATAATTATGAATACATTCATATACACTGGGCCTATATCATTGTTAAAGCTCCTCATATATCCCCCAATTCTGAAACTTAATTATATCCAGTGGTGGACAGTAACTAAGTTCATGTAATTCTTTACTGTACTTAAGTAGTTTTTTTGTATCTGTACTTTACTGAAGTTTTTCCATTTTGGGTGACTTTTTACTTTCACTCTACATTTCAAAGTCAAATATCTCACTTTTTACTCCACTACATTACCAGTAACGTCAAACCAAAAGAAGAGCAAAGCAAGAACACCAATCAGGGCACACTGTCATTATTTCTTTTCTATATTTCTATATGTTTATGCTTATAACTCCAGTTTTAACTGGTATAAGCTGTATCTATGAGCTAGAAGGCTATATAAATGGTTCCGGTTGTTTTTAGGCTTCACCACCAGATGGCAGTATTTCTCTGATTTCTGTGTATTCACTCTGTTACAGTTGAGGTGAAACTCAACTAATATTTCATATTCACAAGTACACTGTAACACTGTTAGCTGTGAACAGATAAACTAACCACAGTATGAATGAAGCCTCATGTTGTTGTTGCCATAATCACTGCAGAATAAGCTGAATCTCATCCACAAGCCTGTGTTCCTGTCTTGGTGGTGTAGTTTGAACCCCACAGTAGAAAAAGAACAAAACCACTTGTTGGGAAAGTTAATCTGGAAATGTTTTTCAGTTTATTGGTTTATATGATTTGTATTTTTACATGTTAACAAGCACTTCTGTGATTTATTAAGAACTAAACTTCTTTAATGATGACAGGATGGCCTGAAAGTAGAAGCGAATCAAGCAAGAACCATTGCTGGTGTGACAGTGACCAGTGGCTGGGCCCAAAAAGAACCAGTTTATATTCCTGATTGGCTAGTGAGAAGCACATTGGCTGGTAATGTGTGTTGACTGAAAGATTCAACTAATGATTGACAGCACTGAACCCAGATTTTCCCCCTGCAGAAGTCATACAGCAGCACAGTGAGAGTGACCGAGTTTCTGAAGAGCACTGCAGAGAGAGCTGCTGGAGAAGAACAGCTGTTGGAGGGAAAATGGATCACCAGAAGAGCAGAAACAGAAGATGTAAGAGGAAAGAAAGAATAAGAACAGAGCCTTTAACAGAGGTGAAGAGAGTCATCCAGACATTACTGAGACTGAGAAACCCCTCAGAGAGCTGTACAGGTGGGTTTTACAGAGACACTGAACACAGCAGACGCTTTTACAGCCTGTGATATTATGATCATGTAGAGGGTTTAGAAATTTCCTCTGTCTAAAGTTTAATGTGAAACAGGTGACGGCCTCTACGTCCCAGTGCAGCGCGTGGAGAAACACTAGGTTCAAGCCCTGAGTCTGCGCAGCTCAGATAAACACATACATACATTTTTGTCTTGTTTGTTCACCGATCCACAGATACTGGAAAAGGTTTCTTATAAAACGGATAGTTCTGGTCCTCAAATCTGATTGGCTGAGCCGCGTTTGACACCATTGTAAAATACATGATACACACACACCTATGACGCCTCACACCAACTGAACTCTGACATGTTCTGACAGAGCACATCATTCTCAGTGTTTCCCTGCCATGAACCAGTCACCTAACACACTACATCACTTCACAATAAAAGCCTTTGCAAAATAAAAGGCTCGCAAAAATGTGTCAAAAAAGCAAATTTCAAAGAGGAGCCGCAGTCTTGATATACTCATTGATTTCTGTGGTGAGTTACATGAATTATTTCTGTCTTTCAGTGGTTTGATAATTAGCTGATGTGTTGGAGCAGCGAAATATTAAACTGAATTTGTGCAGCATTACATTCATTTAATCATCACTGTCATCTAAAGAAGTTCTCCTTACAGATGAGGACGACAGAGAGTACAGAGGACTGACCCAGGACTGTGTGGACGACAGAGTACAGAGAACTGACCCAGGACTGTGTGGACGACAGAGTACAGAGAACTGACCCAGGACTTTGTGGACGACAGAGTACAGAGAACTGACCTAGGACTTTGTGGACGACAGAGTACAGAGAACTGACCCAGGACTTTGTGGACGACAGAGTACAGAGAACTGACCCAGGACTGTGTGGATGTCAGAGCACGGAGAACTGACCCAGGACTTTGTGGACTGGTGTCTGAGGAACCACCTCCTGATCAATGCAGAGAAGACCAAAGAGTGGTGGTGGATTTCCGCAGGCGCAGTCGCCTCCCTTCACCAGTGAACATCCAGAGAAGGGACATTGAAGGGGGGTGGACTGTTATAAGTACCTGGGTTTTTACCTCAACAATAGACTGGACTGGTCAGATAACACTAGTGCACTTTACAGGAAAGGCCAGAGCTGACTCTATTGACTCTACCTGCTCAGGAGACTGAGGTCGTTTGGAAGGCAGGGGGCGCTCCTGGGGACCTTCTTCAGCACCGTTGTGGCATCAGCCATCTTTTATGGAGCGTCTGCTGGGGCAGCAGCATCTCAACTGCGGACAGGAAGAGACTTGACAGACTCATTAAGAGGGCCAGCTCTGTCCTGGGAAGCCCCCTAGACCCAGTGCAGACGGTGGGAGACGGGAGGATGTTAGCCAGACTAGCATCCACACTGGAGAACAGCTCCCACCCCATGACTGAGACTCTGGCAGCACTGGGCAGCTCCTTCAGTGACCGGCTGCTTCACCCCAAGTGTGTGAAGGAGGCCATCGCAGGTCCTTCCTTCCTGCTGCTGTTAGACTGTAGAACCAGCACTGCTCCCAGTAGAACCTCCTCCACCCCCCATTAGACCTCACACACCTACAGAACATAAACTGTGGAATTCATCACCGTTTACTGTGTGCAGTATAATCAATAATCCATGAGCAATACTGTAAATATCCTTATACACATTATCCTGATCCTATCCTAACACTTTATCCTTATCCTATATATAGTGTAAAGATTCTTTTGCTTTTTTATTTGTAATGTTTTTATTGTTAATTTTTATGAAGGATAGAGTTTATATTTATCTTTATAGTTTATTGTTTTATTTTTATATATTGTGTAAATATGGTAATAAGTAGCAAACTGTAACCTTGTTAAGTAATTAATAAGGTTAATACGTTGTTAATTCTCTCTTGTTACTCCTTTTTGAGTGCTTTGCTGTGTCTTTCCTGCTGTAGCACTGTAAATCTCCCTACAGTGGGACCAATGAAGGATTCTAATCTTATCTTAGTCATACTTCTCTGGTCTTTTTACAGAGACCCTCACTTTCTTCCTGTGTTTTAATTTAATGCCATTGTTTCTGTGTCATTATGTTTGTGTAGACTTTATAAGAGTACACTTGGTTTTGCTCTCGTTTTGCACCAGAATCCAGTTTTTTTATTCTGTAAACGTTTTCGACCTTGTAACCTGTAAATGGATGTTAGACTGACATCTTCTGGCCAAATGAGTGGACAGTAGTTTCAGAGACGTCTCAGAGGAGTAACCTGCCGTCCTTCTCCCTCAGTGAGAAGATGATCAGTGCTCCTCTGGATGGACCACAGATGGAAACTGAGATTCTCAGTGAAACTGTAAGACCCCAAAACCATTTATTTTAGAGTTCATCAGTGCAGGAGTGACCGAGAAGAAGCAGAGAGAGTAACAGTTACCAGTGTAGCCCAGTGTGGCAGTTATCTTTGACCTTTTATGCTGTTTATTATAGCATGAAAATGATGTAGAACTCTGGCTTTAGGCTATTAAATTGGTTTTTTTCCACAATTGCTAACAAGTATTTTCAGTACAGAGTTGTCCTTTATAAGCTCTTCACACTGTCAGTACAGCAGCGCTCTGTTTGGGCCAAACCAGCAACAGTTTTCACTTCTTCTAATTCTGAACACATTCAGTGATTATAATTTCCAAAATTCTTTAGTTTGCTAAACTATAAATACTACATCAGACAACAATCACAGCCCAAATAATAATAATGATTCTAGAGATGAACTGCTGATTAAATGCTGTCCAGCCCAGGTGTTGACCTTTTATACAAAGCGGTTCCTATTTTGTTCCTAATGGACAGTGCATTATGGGCCCAGAACATCAGCAAGTGTTCATGTATAAACACGAGGGAGAGGACATGTAACTGAACACTGCAGAGCAGGTACAGTGAGTATTTACAGTGTCTGTAACTGTTTTCTTTGCTGGATAAAGCAAAGTTCTATATAGTAACAAACAAAGAAAAACAAACTTTTAGTTCAGATGAACAAAATCTTTACTTAATTCCAAGCCTTGAAAACACTACTAACCAGCTTCTGTCCTGATCCTCTTTTTTCAGTCTTGTTTACATGATCAGCCAAAGAACAATAAACTACAATACAAAACTGAGCTTCAGAGGAGTTTCCCCTTTACTACATCATAGATGTACATAACACAGTGGATCTGCCTTAATGCCAACAGTCATTAGTGTTTCTGAGGTGACTGTGCTGTGACTGACAGTATCCCTGCTGTAAGAGCTCTAGTGTTGATGGTCTGATGGAGTGAGTTTATGTTCAGATGTGTTTTTATATCTGTAGAGCTTCTTGAACATGAAATGATCTGCTGTGCTGAGCTGCACGTCTCTGCAGAAAAGGGTGTGAAGAGTTTTGACTAAGTTAACTTTACCATGAAAGGCTGATGCTTCCATTGTGGCCTGTGGACAATGTGATGGTTATTGTACATCAGCCTCATATACTGTATGTCTGATACAGACAGAGTGTTGTTATATCCTTATTTCTGAGTAAACTGTTGAATATGTGTGTGTTTGTGTCTCATCAGATGAATTTAAAGGTCTTTTAGTTGTGACAGAAAACTGTATTGACTGAAAGACTCACTGAGGCTCGTACGTTTAACTCAAGAACATGTTTATACTCGTCCACAAGGCTAATATAACAGAAGTCACACTAAATATTTTGGAATTATTTTGGATCATGACATGTCTAAGTGGTCCTGGGTGAGAATTCATTGCAAGAAAATAATTCTAGCAATGAATTTTAAAATATTTTGTTCCTCCAAACCAACTAACCAGGTTCTACATCATTTTATACTCTGATAAACTCCAACACCATCAAATCTTAGGTCACATCTTTATGACTATTTGGAGAAAATCCTTTTATTGTAATCAAACATTATTTGCTTGTACCTTCAGCTCTGCAGGCGAGTTCTGAAGGAAAACAGCAGAAACTGGTTAACTCTGATGGCCAGCAGAGGTCAGTATTACATCAGTTTAAGAAATAAATGCTTTTAGCTTTAACAGAATTAAAGCAGTGTTGGTTTTACGCTGCTTCACAAGTGCAGGACAGAGAAACTACACTCAGAGTCTGAATGTAGGAGTGTAAACAGTGAATATTTACAGGGTCAGATTTCAGCTGAAAGTGCAGTAAGAAACTGTATAAACAGAAAAATGTCACTGTCCAAAGAAAAACAAGTATCTCCACAACAGTAACTTTACAGGAGGAGGCAAAACACTCTTACCTTTCAGTGGAAGTTAATGTAAAGGATTTTATTCCAAATGATTTCAGAGCATTTCTATTGGTCCATTCATCATGAATTTACACACAACATAAAACACAGCTGGTGTGTTAAAATGATGCAGACACATAAAAATCTACACAAATGGAGATACATGGTTTTCATTGAACAGCGACGATAAACAGATTGAACAGTTTTAAACATTATGATGATGAAAATACTGAGCTTTTCAGTGTGAACAGACTGTACAGTATATACAGAATACAGTACATGTTAAAGTCCAAACAGAAATACATCATTACTGTAGCAGAGTTCCTCTAAAATCCCTTCAGGAGCTGCAACACCTTCTACTGAATCAACCTTAATCATCACAGCCTGTCAGCCTTATTTAACACCTTATTTTATTAATGAATATTTATTGTTTGAATAAATAAATCACTCTACAGCCAGTAATAAACATATTAAAACACATAAAAACCCAGCAGACTGTAGATGGAGCAGCAGCAGGAACCTAGTCTACATATTAAACCATCTGACAGTTATAAGGCCAACATGAGGTCATCAAATTAGTCCTTTAAGAACAAGGAGAGCTCATATATAATGCATTAATATATTTATTTATTATATAATTACAAATTGATATAATAACATCATGATACAGCAGTCCCAGTGTTTTCATCAGTCAGGGTTACCTGAGTCACTCAGAGATACTGAGGAATTATGGCTCATTTGAGGTTCTGCTTCTGTCGTTGTAACCTGTTCAGTTTGCTCACCTGATTTTAATCTGTTCTACATTCAGAGATGTTTGGAGTGAAGTTATGATTTTTCTAAACGTTTTATAGTCTTATTAAACAGACAGCAGTAGCTACATAATGTTTAATCAGCATCTCAGGCCTCTATAGAGAATATTTACCTCTAACTCCTACAGAAATGGACAGTAATGAGAGGAATCTCTCTCTCAGTGACAGTTTATTACAGGACTCACTTCAGCATCTTCATCTGGAGCTGCTGGACTTTTGGTGGGACCCATGAAACAAAAATCAGCCTCAGAAATGAATCACATTATAATAACTGTAGAGAGTCAATCAACACAACCAGCAGTGATGAATCAGATGGTGTGAAAGTGCAGTGAGGTCTGGATGTGAGTGTGCAGTGCTGCATCCTGACCTGCAGGACTGAGTGTTTCTCTGCTCTATCAGACTCATTTGGAGCTGCTGAAGTGCTGAGTGAAGAGCTGCTGGTTAATCAGGTGAGTTAGATCAGAAAAACACTGCAGTCTAAAGTACAGGAGTAGAAAACTCTGCTCTGCTGCTCTGATTAGACTCACCTGCTCGGCTCTCTCTGTGGACTCTCAGCTCTTCTCTTACACCTTCATTAGACACTGTTAAAGTCTGTTCATTCATCTTCTTTCTCTCCTCTCTCACTCTTCCTCTCCTCTGCTAAGACTGTCCCCCGTTTTCCTCCCTCAGCAGGTGCTGATCTTCTCACAGCTCTGATCTTCAGCAGGTCCGACACAGAGAACATATTGCAAAACGAATTCTGTCAAATGCCATCTCACACACGCACACTGAGCTCTTCCTCCCACTCAGGCTTATTCATCAGCATGCAGGTCTGTGAAGGACTTTTACTCTCTGCCTCTTCAAACTATCGATTCCACCTTAAATGTTCCTGAAGAGACATTATAGAGATATTTAGTCTGTACTGATTAGTCGTTTTTATTAATCCATCAGGGATGAGTTTATCCAGTCTTTCACTGTTAAAGAGACTCACCTGAATGTGTAACACTACACTTTTTAATGTCATTTCATCCACCGTTGTTGAATGAGAGAAAAAAGCTTCTAAATGTGATCTTTCGCGGGGTGGACTTAAATATTAGTTAAATATAATACTGGCGCATGAGCTTGTAGAGTTTTGGTGGAGGAGGAGGTGAGATGAGGATATCGCTATCCATTCTGGAGTACCAGCAAACCAGGGTTGGGATAGCTACCGAAAAAGTAGAAGTTAGCTACTTTGTAGCTACTTTCCCAAAATTTGTAGCAACTACAATTTAGCTACTTTTCCAGAGAAAGTAGTGGCTACTTTTTAACTACTTTTTAGCTACGTTTTGAAAAGTAGTGCACAACATTTTAGCTACTTTCAAAGCATGACTGTCGGAATGTTTGTGAATCTCCACCTGACACACCAAACAAGCCCAACTGACGGTGTGAACAAGACACAGCATTAAATCCTGTGCCAGAAAGAAACATCAATTGAAAAGCTGCAAATATAAAAAAAAGATCAACAAAAAGTGAGTTTAAGTGTAACTAACAATCAAACTTACACAACCAAAGGAGTGATATCCAACCAAAAATTAGACTAAAGGCAAAGTCAACCATTCCAGGTGTTTCCTAACTAAAATCAACAGAAATATCCAGATACAAGCCAACTTTGTGTAAAGCGTTATCAACTGTTAAAATAAAACTGCTCCAATTTAATGGTTTAATTGTGTTTGAGAAAACTTGTTACTCGCAGTGATGATTTAAGTCTATTACACTGTCGTTACTCTATTCTGTATATATTGTTCATTCTGTTCACACTGAAAAGGTCAGTATTGTTGATCAGCAGAATTCAGTCAGTGTAAATATTCACTGTTTCCACAGAGCTTTATTTTCCTTCTAGTTCATATTTTTACATTTACTGGATCTGTATTCATAATCTGTAGAAAGTGTTCCCCTATTCTTCATTTCACTGTTTCATGTATTATTACAGCAGTCTAATGTGATGCTGCTGCAGAATATATGAATATATATTTCCTGCTTGTTTGTTTGTCTGTTGTTTCTGTTCAATCAGTTTTGTTCTTTCTTTAAAATAATCAGCATCAGATTCTTTCCTTTTCACAGTAAAGAGGTGGACTGACCTTTAAACTGAACTCAGCTTGTGATGGTCATTTTTCCCTGGTTTTATGGTGATCGCTGTGTTAAACAGTGAATCAGGATCCACAGGTTATCAGTGGAGCTGATAAAATGGACGAGTGTAGAAATAAGGAGGTGGATTAAATGAAGTGCTCAGTGAGTTTTTATTTGCATTTGAGTTTTCAAAAGGTGTTTTCAACTTTATTCAACTCAAATAAACTCTCACTGAAACACTGACCTGTTTAAAGAATCTAATTGTGCTGAATAAAACTAGTGAAGTTACCTCAGGAGTATTTTTAAGTTGAACTGATGAACTGTTTTGTACAGTGTGACGTTCCACTGTTAGACATAGGAACCTGAGTGAACCTCATTGTGATATTAAAAACTCTCATTTTTAGACATTTCTAAAAACTCTGAACTTCACACACAACTACGAGGGTCTTTAGGGGTCTGTTTTGTGGTGTGATGCATTATGTGGTTGGTTTTCTTACTGCACTGTATCAGTACAGCTTCCTGCATGTTCATTACACCCTGCTGACGTCTGAGCAGAATATCTGAGTACAAACGATTTTTTCCATTATGAATAATGTTTAAAATCAAAATTACTTCATGATGTTTAATTTATTATAAAAACACTAATACACAGTTATGACACACTAGATTAATAAAATCGTTTCAGAAGAACGTCAGTCTTTTGTTTTTTGTCAGGTCTCAGTCTCCACCCCCTCCTCTCTCCTGCTCTCAGGCTCCGCCCCTTCTACCTGTCCCTCGTTATCCTCAGTCTACACCTGTCCTCCATTCACTCTTTGAGACTCTCTGCTGTAGTTTTGAGTCTGTTGTTCTGCTACTTTGCTGTTTTGAATCTTCTATTTTGTACCTTTTTATTTTTTTGAGTCTGTCTGCTCTTCAGTGTTCGGCTCAGCTGTGTTCTGACCTGCACTGCTGGACTACTGGATGAAACATGATCCTCTTCCTTAAATTCCACTTCAGTGTTTCAACAATCTCAGAAACTAAACAGCAGCAGCTCGTTCACTCAGTTGACCAGCAGATGTCAGTAAAGCATCAGTTTATAAAAATGATTGTAGGTTTAAAGAAGTGACAGTGATGTTTGTTGTTCAGTTCCATGATTAAATCACCTTTATCTGCCATTCAAAGAGAAAGCAAACATGTTTTATTGTGTTAAATGAGGTGTTTTGTTCAGTGTAGCTGTAACAGCACAATGTGTTTTGAGTCACACTCAGTATCTTGATTATCTACAGTGAGGAGTTTAATATAAACACCTTCCACTGAGTGACAGATTGAGGCAGTTTGTAGATGCTCAGTCTGTCTTTAACTAACATTGAACTAAATATCCATTTATCTACAACTGAACCTAAAGTTGAGTGTGATAGATCCCATTAAATCTAAGCCTAAGTCTAATATTCATTTCAACCCAAATCCTACATCTACTCCTAAACACTAAACATAAGAACTTAAGTATCTCAAGAAAGATTGTTGATAATTTAAGTATCTGTAGATCATCTAAATAATGTGGGACCAAACATAGAACTGAAGGAGGGTGCTGTTTCTTTTTCCCATGTAATTTAATTGGGCAGACTGATACAGATATCGTATTACAAACGATAAGGAGAGAAAGAAAGAGGAACTGGACAGAGCTTTGCTGAAATGAATAGAGTGATTTAATTTGTTTATAATCTATTAAATATGTTTCATGGTTGATTACACAGCTACAAGCATCAAGAGCCCAAAGGCCACAGTTAACATATGGACTCCATAATGTCTCATATGCTGTTAAAGAGAGAATCTTGAGTGTCGCTGTGATGTTTATGATGAATAAAATGACAGTTATATTGGTTACATATTTTATTCATAATTGTATACAATTTTAATCAAAACAGGAGGAGCCAATCAGCAGGTCAGATCAGTCACATCACAGATGAGGAAAAAGGCTCTAATGTCTGTTAAAAACACTGATACACAGTTATGAGACGTGAATTAATCAAATCGTTTCAGAAGAATGTCAGACCTTTGAGGCCTCTTTTCTTTTTTGTGTGTCAGCTCTCAGACTCCGCCCTCCCTTTAATACATATACAGAGTACAGCATCCACAGTGTGTTTTAAAGACTAATACAAACTGAACCTAACTGTGATTGACAGGTGCTGTATCTATAATATCTAGAATAATCAATACAGACACCTTCCAGTGGGAGGAATGTCGAGGCACTCTGACCAGAACATCTTAAGCTTTTACTAACATGTTTAGATTTAACCACTAAACATCTACCTCTTTTACTTTGAGCTGCTTGTAACTTCATACATTATCATACAGCCTAAACAAGACTAATATTCACATTAAAGAAACACTGTTTGAATAGATGTGATGTAATATGGTCACAGTGGTTAAAGACGACTTCAGGAGGCAGGACTGAACGTCCACAAGGCCTTTTATCAGCCCTCCACTCATCAGAGTACAACATGATGACACCACAAAAATAACATGAACAGAACACAACAACTTAGTGTTCAGACGGCAGTATTGGTGAAAAGGTTCCCCCTTAACCTCCTCCTGCAGATCTAAGGTCACTCAGAGTGTGTTTCATCTTGCCTGTACATCAGTGAGTCTCTTTCTGTGCTCCAGAATTCCTGCCTGAACTCTACACTGATCTATTTCCACCCTCACACTGTGGAGGAGCTCTTAGCTTATTCCTTTTCATTTAGACGTTTAGCCAAATACAGATTAGTTGCTACTAATAACTAATACTAATACAGGAAAACATTAATATTTACATTAGATGTTTTTTTTTTCTTACAGGTACTGTATCTTTAAATATATATTGTTTAAAGTGTATCCTGTAAAAATGTAGCCCACTGTGTTGTTCAACCTGCCCCTCCAAGACATGAACACAGGCTCGTGAATGAGGTTAAGTTTATTCTGTAAGGATTAAAGTAACAACAATATGAGGCTTCATTCATAATGTGGTCAGTTCATCTGTTCACAGCTGTACTGGCTATTAATAATATCAGATATTATTAATTACATTCCAGCAAACTGCATTTAGCATAAAAATCTGCAGTATACTAATGAATATGCAGCACTCCTCCAATTTCACTCCATCATCATCCCTTCTGTCTGAATGATCATGAGTTGCTACAACAGAGAGAACAGGAAAGGAATCAGAGAAATACTGCCATCTGGTGGTAAACACTAAAAATAACAATCCATCTAAGGCCTTTTAACTTTTGGACACAGCCTGTATCAGTAAAACTGGAGTTATAAACACATGAGACCACACATATATATATATATATAATAAAATCTAACATGCCTGCAACGAGAAAGGGACCCAGCAGGATACACAGTATTACAGAATCAGGACCCTCAAAATGAACGATAATCCACATTTACTGAAGAAAGGCAGTAAACACAGGATAAACAAACAAGCAAGAAACTGAACTGAAACAAAAATATTTTTATTGGTCCAGAAAAATATTTTTTTGAAGAAGTTGCTTCTACAGCAGCATTGCATTAAACTGTCAACGTAATAATAAATACATGAAACAGTACAATGAAGAATATAGAGGTAAAAAAAAGAAATAATGACACATTCAATGTTTACAGTATCTAATTTTATACTAAATATACGGTCTGCACATTAAGAAGATTAAATCAAACGGCAATATAAAAAGAAAGAAAAATAAAGCTTTGTGCAAACAGTGAATATTTACAGTGAATTCTGCTGAAAAATAATACTGACTGTTTCAGTGTGAACAGTTTGAACAATACATACAGAATACAGTGACTACAGTGTATTTAAGGTCTAATAGAGATAAATCATCTCTGTGAGTAACAGGTGCTGCATCTATGAGTCAGCAAGGCTGATATTTGTGATGAAATCTTGATTAAAATAAAGAGTTCAACTCAAACACCTTCTACTAAATCAAATATGAGTCCAGTCTGAACAGAAACTATCAGGTTCTCTCAAACTCAGTCAGATTTAACCATTAATCTTCCAGCTTTCTTCATCTGAGCTGCTTGAACTTTGGTGGAAACCTGGAGAAACGTAGGAACATCATGAACATCATAAAGTCTAATAGACACAAACATCATATTGATAAAGAAATAAATGTGATTAAAGACAGAAAGACAGTGCAGGTCTGAGTAAGAAGAGCTCGATCTCAGATTTGTGAAGATGTGGATGAAATGAATGGAAAAGAGCACAGATTCAGTCTCATGTTCTCTCTGTTATAACACATTTATTAACACATCAGTTCAGTATAAAGTCCTTCAGGAAGTCAGTCTGTTTGTGATACAGAGAACAGACTAAACTGTGCAGGACAGAGTCTCACAGGACTGGACATGGTCAGCACTGAGCAACAGAAGACTTACCTCAGAAACGATAAAGTCGATCCAGACTTTTGCTCCTCCTTTTTTCACTGCTCTCTCTCTCTCTTCTCACATCACACTCATCAGTTTCTTTCTCTCTGTCTGAGGAGGAACAACATCAGATCAGATTAGACGTTTCTTTAAACTGTAATCTGGAGCTGTAGAGTCACACAGACACATATGATCTGTTATATTAATATTATTATTATATTACCGCTCATTAGTCAAGAATGAGAGGATACAGTCTGCAGTTCTTTGATAAGAGATTTCATGCTAAATCCATCAGATATGACTTAACAGATTGTCTACAAAAGTAAAGAATGTCCAGGAAGTGTAAAATCATTTACTTTAAACATTACAGCCTGTCAGCCTTATTT
Source organism: Colossoma macropomum (assembly GCF_904425465.1). NCBI lineage: Eukaryota > Metazoa > Chordata > Actinopteri > Characiformes > Serrasalmidae > Colossoma > Colossoma macropomum. The sequence goes on along the minus strand of NW_023495987.1, from coordinate 5,104 downwards.
AATACCTTATTTGACTAATAAATACAGTGTTTATTGTGTTTGAATACAGAAATCCCTCTACAGACGGTCATAGACATCAGTGAAACCCCAGCAGACTGTAGATGGAGCAGCAACAACAATCTAATCTACACGGGTCAGTCACTCACCTCACCTTCTGCTTTGGTTCATTCTCTACTGCTCTAACATTTCTTCTAAAAGCCCTTTTCTAGCTCATCTGGTTAATGATTTTAACATTCAGTGATGTTTGGAGTGACATTAGGATTTTATATCTGTGTTACATCCACATTCATCACACATTAAATCAGCATCTCAGGGTACTACACTGAAAAAATGAACTTGGCCCTTAGTAAATTTTACATAATAAAATCGTGCATGTTCTTCTCAATTTAAATGTGTTTTTACTTCGACTAAATAATAACAAGCAATGTTGAAAACCAGTAAACTGAACTTATGAAACTCGCTTAAAGTCAATTAGAAATAATTATGGTGTGTCGAGGGGTAGAAACTGCGCATGCGCAAGCACAACTTTTCCCGAGCTGGCGGCAGCCGTTTTCTCCACCTCCTCTCTGGGCAGGTTTGACCATCTTACATTCACAAGGTAGGAGATTGTATAGTGTCTACTGTTTGTCATTATGAACATCTAACATATTCATGACATTTATGCGGAAAAATATTGGCAACAACGTTAGGTTAAGGGAGGACTTAGCCAGGCTTAAAATCCGCTAGCTTAGCTAACTTAGCTAACTAGCCAGTTTAGTTTAAATCGACGCATAAAGAACACACAGCGATAGATCATCACTAAACTGACCAAAGATCACACAGCGATACTCAGATCATCACTAAACTCACCAAAGATCGCAGTGTTTTAACTGTAAAGGTCAGTGTTTTAATATAATGTGTCCTTCGTGAGTATCCTATCTGTCATGTCGAGGTCCTCAGTAAGTTTGCTCATCAACTCAGCCGTTAGCTGACGGTGCTGTGGACCTAGCCTAGCCTAGCCTAGCCTGCTAGCTAAGTAACGGCGCCAAGTTCACTGCAGACGAGCGCGTTTAGCTGCTGTGTCGTCGCACAGGTACACGGTACAACACTGTTTAGATGGTTGAAGACGCACAAACACAACGCAGCGCTGGATATAACAGTTAACTTTGATGAAAACGTACAGTTAAGGGGCGACTAGCATAGCGTAAGTTTGTGAGGGGCTCAGTTCAACACATATTCTTAGTAAACAGACCCAGCCGGCGTCCGCGAGTTGTGTCCTTGACGTGACCTGTGATAATCTTCTCCCGCGGAGGAGGCTGCGCTCGCTTCGCCTGTGGTTTTGGATGTGATATTTGGGTGCCAGGTGTCCACAAACCTGTGTAATTTCAGCCTTAGTTAGCTAAGCTCGCTCCACCGAGCCTGGGGTTTGGATATGGAGCCTGCTAGCGCTATTGTAGCGAGCGTTAGCTTAGCAAACACAGCGTTAGCAGCTAGTAGGTTACAGAACATCAGCTACCTGGTTTAATTTCAACGTTTGTCCATTTAAGACTTAATGCTCTGTTCGATGAACCCAGTTTGCAGTGTGTTGTTCCAACATGGACTCTGATACCGTTAGCGCAGCTAGCTAGCGTTAGTTAGCTAAGCAAACGTTAGTGTTAGCAGCTAGCTGGCTAACTTAGCTAGTGGGCTACAAGCACCACGAAGCAGGTTTAAGATTAATCTCAGCTTTCTGTTCCTTCAGCACCATCGCTCGACTTTACTCCATCAGAACTGTCAGTGGAGATTCAGTTCGGCATAATAGAATCCGTTATCTTGTTAATTAGCAAGCTAATGATAATCTAACTGTTCAGCCCTGTAGTGGAAAATATGTTTATGTTTGCCCAATAACAGCAGAGTGACACTGATCATTATTATAATCAGAATATAGGTTTGTATATAAGATGGTGCACACACACACACACACACACACCTCTCTTTTCTCTCTCTCACACACACACACTCTCTCTTTCTCTCTCTCACACACACACTCACACACACACACACACACACACACTCTCTTTCTCTCTCTCACACACACACTCACACACACACACACACAAATGTATTTTGCTTATGTCACTCCCCTGTCCTTGTTACCAAGATGGGGTTTACCTTATGTTTAGTCAAACTGCATTTATGTTAAACATTATGGTCTTCAAGTGCCAAGTGGTTAAAGTTATTATTGTACATTGATTTTGATGCTCATTAATGCACAAACCCTAGACAGGGAATCCTGATAGCCATATTGATTAAAAGAACCTTGATGTGACTTAAATATCGTAGTTCGTTTCAAACTAAAATAATGTTCACAAGATTAAAACAAATAGCTAAATATGAGTAAAATAATATATGTTATTGTAAGACTTAAATTTCAGCCAAAATAATGCACTGTTATGTTCTGCCACATGGTGAGATAAAACATTAAGGTAAAGCTTATGTTTAAGATAAAAAGTTAACATGGTCTTTCATTTATTTTATGTAAATGTCCTCTTTGTTTATAGGTTAAGGCTTACCAAAGTTGTTGAGTGCCATGTTTTAAAGGATTCTCTGGCATGTTCTAAGTCTCTGGTAAGTGCAGTTTTATGATCCAGATTTGATATTTAACTGTGAGGCTATTTGTTTTGTAAAGCTACTTTTTATTTATTTGTTTTATTGTTCAAATTAGTAATAATGTTCAGTCTCTAAGATGATCAGGATTTCGATGTTCATATGTTTCTTTTATCTGTTCCTTGTATGCTTGTCAAGTTAATGTACCTTTTAAACAGTTTATTCTAACAAGTGCAATCAATATGTGCAGGTGAAGAACGTCCACCGTAAAAGAGAAGCCATCATAAAAGCTCTTTGTCCGCACCTGAATGATGATGGATTTCTTATCAAGGAGTACAGGGTAAGTCAGTATGTGACCTGAGCACATCACCATCATTCTAATTCAGTTCTAATTTCTAACTAAGGTAAATTCATCTTATTTCATATTTGTGCTCTTTTAAATACTGTGTGTGTCTTCCAGGCACCTCAGTTCTTAGATCAATTGCTAATAACATTTGCTTAATAAAATCAGCCCCTCCCATCTGCGTAGTAAATCCAAATCGGAATGCGGCGTTGGTGTGTTAGTATGTGAGCACCAACCATAGATTGTAGGTGGTAGTGTGAGAAGGGTGAACTAGAACTGTGCATTTTGTAATGTGTATTTTACCATTGAATGGAGTTTTGTGGAGATGGGGGCTGATTTTATTTAGATTCCACATAAAATAAGTATTTGATATTAAAAAAAAACTGTCGGAGGTGCTTGAAAGTAATCAGAAGAGCTCAAATGAGAAATAACCTGAACTTACTCTTTATGGAGCAAGAGAACAATGGAGTTTAGTATTAATAACAAGATTTAATTTGTAGGACATTCATGGTGAAGACATATTGAGAGACCAGCACAGCACTGAAATGGACATTTATGCCATCAGAAGAGGGTGGAGCTCTTGGAGAATATGAAGACGTTGACGCTGATGGAAACATTATTGTAGGAAACATCAAATCAGTTGCACCAGACTGCAGTAATGCTTGGAGTAATCTATGCACTGAATATGCCTCATCACAATGGGCGGAAATGCTGCTATGAATTTGTACATTCCTCATGCCAAAGGATGGTGCAAAGCTCTCCCCTAATATTCTTGGTTTGGAGAACAAAATTGTGCGATAGTCAAAGTAGGCTGTCCTTTCTGGAAATATACAGAACTTTTCACACGAGCTTCTGCTTTCATTGAAAAGCAATGGGCTTTTGAACAACGCTTAAGTCACATGAAACAAGAGTGGCTATTTTTGTCAACATCTCTTTTAAGAGGGACATTTCAATGATTTTCTATACAGCATGTCAAGATCCTGGTCATGTTTAAGAACAGTTTGTCTTAAAACAGCATGTAGTTAAATTTTAGAGTCTTTTTTGCTGAAGCTGTACAAAGTAGCCTTTTGAACAGTTTGAGCTCTATAAATTTTCACCCCAAATTTGCAAAGTCTTACAAGCAAAATAAGGTTGTGCTAACTAGAGGCAGTGCTTTGACAAGAAGGCTGTACTCTGTAGGCTCTATTTCTGGGGCATTATTTTGATCATTGATGAGAACTGGATATTGTATAAAGTCATATAACATTAATACTGTGTTATTGTGCTGTTCTATTTTAAATATCTGCTGTTGTAAAGTTGCACTGAAGGTTGTCTTTATCATTACATCATTACTGAATGTTACTTCACTGTTTCACAAATTCTGGGCCATTAAGACTTAATTAATTGTGATTAAAGGCACACATTTAAGTGCATGTGTTTATAATTGCAGTGCTCTGTTTGAAGCTTATTGTTGTATGTAAAAGTGCATTTTAGCTTGTGTTGCCTGCAAGACAAGCAATAATGTATTGATAGCGGTTTTAGAGAAGTATTTAGTCTGTTTTTACTACTCTGCTTTATTTTGTCTACAGTCTTGTTTTATTACTTAATATTCAGCGTTTCTCTATTCTATGGTAAAGCAAATGTGTATTTTAGTTGATCCTAATATGCATGTGCATTTGATGTACCTTAATAAAGTCACTGTAATTTTTTTTATTGTCATGATCGTCATTGTCTTGACCAGGTGTTTAAATAGATGGAACATTAATGTGTAGTTGAAGTTTTATTTGTGAAAATTAACATTTAAAATTGTACATTAATAAATGCTCCATGATATAATTAAGCTGTTGTACGTAATAAACAATGAGTAACTATTTGGAAATACATCGAAATTTAGTAGTTTTACTAAAAAGTTATTTAACAATCTACATAATTTAGTGAAATAGCATGAACATGATTAAATTTAGTTAAAATTACACCAAGGGAATTTTACAAACCATAAATAAGCTGACAAAACTTAGAAGCAAAGTCATCAAATAGGCATCAAATTTGAGTTGTTTTAACTAAAAAAGTGATCTACAATCTACAGAATTTGCTTAAGTAGAAAGAACATGATTCATTTTAGTTAAAGTTACTGAAGTTATTGAAGTAAATCCTGCAAAATATAGTTAAGTTGACATTGCTTATAGGTAATGAGGAAATGTTACTCAAATTATATAT